>NW_028261382.1:159917837-160072837 GCF_051295495.1 Thamnophis sirtalis
GTTGCATGGCCCCCGGCCGCTGCGCGGCCCGGTGCCAGGTACTCCATGGCCCGGCACCGGTCCGCGGACCGGGGGTTGGGGACCACTGGTCTAGACAATTTTATTTTTGAATGCAAAACTGCAGAGGAGACTATGCTTAATTCTCTGATCTCCAATTCATTTTGTGTTAAAAACAAGTTTACTTGTCTTTGGGAGTCCCCTATCTTTTACATTTGATATGAGAAAACAGGAAAAAATGAAATTTAACTGCATACATAATGTAAAACAAAAAGATTAAACAGTGCTTCCTGCTTCTGTTGGTAGGTCCCAAGCTGCTTATTTCTTTTAAGTGCATTGAAGAGGGAATGGACAATTCCCAAACATGGAACAGCCTCTGGGTCCATACATCTAATCTATTATACTTACACTCTTGATATAGAAACTGTCTTTTGCACATGCCTGGTTGAACAGCTGGTTTAATAAGTTTAGTGATGATTAATCTGCACCGAGCACTTGCTTTAAAAGGATATGTGATTGCTATTAAAAGGATCTAATAAATGTTAATGCTGAAAGCATAATGCATTTCCTAGCATTAATCGATCTATATACTACTAAAGCTCTTGTCATGACTTCTACCTAGGTGAAATAATGCATCATAGGAAAAGCAATTTTTGAATCAAGATTATGCTAATTTACAGCATGGGTCCATAATCCAGAACCAATGACTTCAAGGGAAGACAATTGGAAAAACATGTGGTTGGTTCATTGCTACTGGCTGCTTCTGCATGCACATGATCTTCATTTTTGACATTCTATGACAGTTTCCTAACCAGTCTTACAATCCCTTGCTTTTTTCCCCACTCAGGAGCAAGGAGTTGGCTCATAATGTGACTCTTAAAGAATCAACAACTGAAGAAAGGCTTGTATATTTTTATTGTTTTTATGCCCTTTCTCTGGCACAGGAACATGCACATGTATATATCTTTGTTCAGGACATGGTACATATATAGTGCACCATTGTCTTATATTTCCTCCAAATGACCCTGTGAGATAGATTAGACTAAAAGTCACCAAGCAAGTTGCTGTGACTTCAAATGGAATAGAAACTCTCGGGGATTCGCCAAATACATTAGCCACTATATCTTAATCCTTGCCCATCCTGCTTCATTTTCCATCTGTTTCCTACTCTGAAATTGAATGTAGACCAATTCCTCCTTCAGCTGCTAGAGATCAGGTAGACCAGTCCAGCCAACTCTCAAGAAGGCATGTGATCCTATGTTTAAACTTTGACAGCTTCCTGCAACTTAGTGGAGAAATCAGCAAGGATTTTAAATAGTTTTGAGTTGAAAAAGGCAACATACAACATTGTGTTAAAATAATCAAATAAAACAATCAAATATAATATAAATGTGCCCTGTAGGAAGAGATAATGTCAGGGTCAAGAGATGACACCAAAAATAACTGGGTGTTGTAAGGGGGAGGGGTAGATGCAAAAAGGGAAGAAAGCATATCTCCAAAGTCACAAGGAAAGCTACAGAAGGGTGAGAGAAGAAAATATAGAAGAGGAAAGGGAAGAGCAACTTCAAGAGTATGTGGTAAACACTAATCACTACAAGAATTTCTCAGCTTGACAATACCCACCTTTAACAACTTGACCTCAGCACAGAAAAAGTGAAGCAAAATGCACAACTGACATGAGGTAATATTTCTGCAATGTTGTTACCATGCCCCAAATTTGGCCTCATTATCCTGAGTTTCTATTCCTAGGAGAAACTGCCAATTTCTGCTACTGAGAAAGATCAGGGTTGGCAATTTGCAACTTCTACTTAATGAACTTCTTAATTTATATAGCAGTGATGAACATATTGCAAATGATTTCAAGAAAAAGATTAAACTGCCTCTTCCTTTGGTGTCAAATAAAGCAACTCCAAACAGGAATGGGTAGCATCCTTCTGTGATCGTTGAAGGCCAAATCCATCATTACATTGATCATTTAATGCCAAACAACAAGAAGCAAGTCAAATTTATTCAAATATACTTCATAGATTCTCAACACAGCATAGAATTGAGAATGGGCATATCCACAATGATGGAATTCAAAGCGATATTGTTGAATTACTAGAGAAACTAATATGGCACCCAAATTCATACATTGTATCCCTTGAACTTGCAAAAAAAAATTGAGACATGCCATTGTCATTGATCATGATCAGAGTCCATCATTTGAACATGAGAGAAGATTTAATGCACAAATTGTAAATAAAGTTGTCATTATTCCAAACAACACTTAAAATGAACCAAGATCACCACAAATTATGTTGAAAGCATGAGGAAGTGGTTTATTACAAACAATTTTAGAATTCCATTGTTCCTATGGTAGTTTTCAATACATATTTTTCAATACATACTTTCCTCTTTGAAATGATGACTGGCATCATCAGTTCCAAATAATGAACAAGAAACTAATGACAACCTGTGATTATGCCTATCAAATAATGAACCATGAGTAATAACTTTTTAAGAGGAAGTCTATTCCAACAATACATGGTTGACATTCCTGCTAAGACTGAAAACAAGAAGTGAGTTACATCCAAATGAATCAAGAAACCTTGTGATCCACAACAAACAGAGGTCTGACTAATTCATTGAATGATTATTTTAGAAATATTAAAAAGGGCATCATCCTCTCTTCAACATCTCCTAGCAGACGGAATGATAGAACGATGTCAAGATGCCTTAATGCATATATGGAAGCATGGCAATGATTCATTTTTCATTACAATGGCATATAATCTAAACTGGCCAGAATTATGACAGCATCTTATTTTGAATGAGGAGCCAAATGATTTAATCACACCCTTTTAAAAAACCTATTTATTCACAAGAGTATCCATCTTGAAGAAAAATTTGTTAGTGAAGTAAAAATTTAGTGGATTACATTTTCTCTTTGGTAGGTGTATTGCTTATATGCTAAGTATATAAGCAATATCAAAAGTAGTACCTGCATTGTCTGCTGTGGCTTATGAAATATCCAAGCCAAGACCACAAGATTAAGATACATTTTGCAATCTGAAATACCAGACCTAAATGAAGACTTAGAGCTGCATAAATTGGTTTTGAAGCACATGTTCTATGGTCCATTTTGCTCTCTGTGTTGAAAAAATGATGATGTAGCAGGAGGTACCCAAAGTCATCCAAAGAACATAGAACGTGTGGCAATGATTCATATACTACCTACAGGAGACGTTCAGAAATGGAAGATTATGAAGGACATCAAGCAGGACAACAGAATCAAGCTTTAACTTATCCAAAGGTGATACTCTATAATGCACAAATGTTCTCTGAATGTTCTGCATCACTGGAATGCTACTTTGTTGAACTGGTTTGCGGGAGAGAAAAAGAAGCACATAGAGGGGTTGGAAAAGACACATAGATTCTCACCACTGGAATAGAAGATTTCACATTCATGTTTTCCTATTTCTGTAATGTGTCATTTTACACTGCATGCATAGATTTGTCCACCGTCTTAATTTATTTCTTATTCTTAATTTATCTCTGACATATCTGTGTATGTATAACTCCTGTTTCCTCTCATTCAGAATTCTTCTTTTTTATTATACCTTCTGAAAGAGTGTTAAATATACATGTATTATTCCTGTACCCGGTTTTAAACATTGCATTTGAAACGCTATAAAAATTGGAATCAAATCCAGAAGCCAGTAAACTTAGAACAACTTGATTCTGAATACAGAAAGCATAATGTTCTATGTTAAGAAAAGTTAAATGCAAATAACTGGAATATTAATTGAGAAGTCTATGTGTTTACTTATGGTATGGGATTGGATTTTTCTAAGCATCATTATTAGTTCTCCAAACAGCTGTTGCCTTCCAGAGTACCAACAGCAGAAGCTGTAATTAAGGCTGTCCACAAGGGAAAGGCGAAAAAGAAGAGGAGGTAGCACAGAGATACAATTAGATATATTATTTTAAAACAATGTGCATGCTGATTCAACCTTACTAAGTATGAGTCAGCCATTTTGTATCACTAACAGTTTCCTTTTTATTTGCTTGAACTTCTAAAGTAATGAGTTGTTTTGGAGATGATGGATTAACTCTTGTGCTGTATTGTCTATATGGGAATATTTACACAGAAGGAAGTGTCGTTATGTTGAGTAGGGCCTACTCTAATAAGGATGCATAGCACTGGTAGAAAACTTATGGTCCTTCAAACACTACTGATCTGTGCAGTGCAGCCAAACATAGTCATTGATAAAGGATTTAGGAGCTCCAAAGGCTATCGGTTCTTCAATCTTGTTGAAAATTCCAGAGCCAACATGAAATCTGGCAGTTTATTTCTACAGGCAGAACAATTTACCTCAATAGAAAGAGGCACATTTGGATTTTACCTCCAGCGGCATGATTTACATATGGTTTAACCATAGTTTGCCTTATGGAATTTATCTAAAGCAGTTAAATGCTGTTTTAATCTTTGGATCCCCACAGCAAATAGTCTTTTTTCAATCAATTTTAACATTTAGCATCAAGCAAGATGAAGATTAGACAGGACACTTTTTTAACAAGCATGATGGTTTTAGGATTACTCTTAAGGGCATGATTTTTAGGGCTATTCATAATAAAATCAGGATTAAAGACAATTACTTTGGGTTCTTAAATCTTCATATTAGATATAGTGCAATTAAACTTGTCAGGCAGGCCAAGGTTTTCTCTATCCATTACAGTTAGATCCCTGATGAAAAATATGGCTTACTCTCCCACATTCATGACCTTTCAGGCTTTCACCAAGTATCATTAGGATGTTCCATCCCATAGTTGATAATGTGGGGCTAGTGAAAATCAAGATCTCTTGTGATTCCACCCCCACAAAAAGATAATTCCTGTACATAAAGATCATAGATCTCTATCTGGGAAGGATTGGGAGTGAATATGTTCTTTTAATTTTTATTTATTTATTTATTCTTAATATTTATAGTAGAGGTATAGTCGTGGGAAAATAAGGATTTTACCCATCAGATGAGTTTTAGAAGTGAAAAGAACCATGTATGAACCCTACCCCCCCCTCTCCATTCACCAATGTTGTAGAATATTGTAAGAAAAAGAAGGTACTATAGTTATTGACAGTGAAACCTACTAGAGGCTGACTCTTTCTGAATGGCTTTTTTCTTTAAATCATAAAGACATCTTTAGCCATCTAAGGGCTTTTGTCATCTGAGATCTCAATGACAGATATATCTGGAGGAAAATGTAAAGATTTATAAGAGAATGAAGATTTATTACACAAAACAAAGGAAGATTTACAAGCAGAGCTGGGACAAGGAGCCCAAGCAACTTGAACTCACCTCATGGAGATGTGATTCTTGTAATTTAATTTACTTTTTAATAATATTTAATTTTATGTAGATGCTGCCCAATTCCGAACAACTCTAAAGTGATTCATCCAGGGACCACTTTTTATCAGCTTCAGCTGCCTCAAACCAGCATTGAGGAGAAAGTTCCTCTCAGCCTCACTCCTCTCTCTCTCTGCCTCTACCCCACCAAAAGCACTGGACAACTATTTTGAGACTGGGCAATTTTGAAACACACTGCAGAGTTAAATGTGCATTCAAGCCAACTACCCTGGAAGAGCTTCATTGCATGCTGATCGGCTCCATGCTAGTTGGCCTACTTATGCATTGTAAGATTACTTGCAGCATGAACTGAAGAAGGATGGTCTGGAAAACTAAGGAGTGAACATTTCAGGGAAAGTTACTATATAATGTTTATAAATAGGTTTTTTAATCACATTTCCCATTTTTACCATATATAGAGAGGCTTTTTACTTGCATTGCTGCTGGTTCCAACCAACAATGTTGCATTTTTTTTAACATACAACACAACTAATTCAAATAAATCTGATATGATCCCACTATGAATAAATGTTATATTTTCCAACAGATTAAGCTTTTTTAAGACAAAAGGTAAAGGAAGACTTCTTTTAGAACTTCCTTACACTTGATGAATGGGGAAGAAGACAACTTTCCTTTTTATAACTAATTTCCATCTTTAATATAAATCAAGAAGAACTTGCATGTAAAAAACAATTAGTGCATACTGGTACACATCAAACACTATTTCTTCAAGTGTGGAAGCTCAGATCGAGTCAAAGAGAGCATGGCCAAATGAGTAAGTGACTAATAAGGATAAAATCTGCTTAACCACTGATTTCAATGTTACAAATTGGAAACACTGAAGGAATTCCTCTGAAATCTAATTTTTGTAAGGAACAGGCTTTCATGGCACGATTGCTATGAGTCTAGCAAGATATAAACTGAGAGGTTTTTGAACAAGGTCAGGATATTTTTCTCCCCATTTTGGAATGTCAGATCAGAGAAAGGTAAATTTGGTATTTTTCCCCCTTCTCCAGATGGCAAGAAGTCTCAAGGTCCTCAAATTGCCAAACTTTGTTCTAAGTAAGGGGTGGAGCGAGGTGGTGTTGCCAATCAGTTGCATCACCCAGAAGACTCTTCCCTTTTGCCAGACATAAATCAGATATTTGTTTTCTGTAGTATGAGGGAATACTGCAGTATAAACCACTTAGTGAGGGCTGTAAAAGCACCATGAAGCAGTATATAAGTCTAATTTGCTATTGCTATTTCCCATTTAATGCCTCTTTTCATTGCTTATTCCACTGGTCACAGACTTCATAGTGCAATAGGAATAGGCCAGTGGAATAAGCAATGAAGAGGCACATTAAATGGGAAATAACAATAGCAAATCAGACATATACTGCTTCACAGTGCTTTTACAGCCCTCTCTAAGAGGTTTATAGAGTCAGCCTATTGCCCCCAATAATCTGGGTCCTAATTTTACTGACCTTGGAAGGATGGAAGGCTAAGTCAACCTTGAGCCTGGTAAGATTCGATCTGCCAAATTGCAGGCAGCCAGTAGTCAGCAGAAGTAGCCTGCAATACTACATTCTAATAACTGTGCCACCGTGGCTCAGTGCACACTAGTGAAATATGCACACCCATGAGAGAATGGGCTGAACTTGCTATCCCCTTGTACAGTGGCTGAACCCCTGCAATGAAAAGCCGTGTAGAAACAAATTACAGCACATGGAAATCTCAGAACTTTGGATAAATAATTTATTGTAGAAAAGAAGCCATTATGAAAGAATTATTGTCACCACTGACTTTTAAATGCAAGTTCTCTTTATAAAAATTGATATTCAGATTTATTTTTCCTCCCTCAATCTACTCTATATAAAGGATTGGAAGTGATTCTACTTTGGACATTATCAGTCTGTTTCTTGATTTGATAGTGGCCTGAAATAGTATCAGGTTGCTTATTTTTGAGCATGGAAGAGCAGACTTTTGTTTTCCCCTTCAATGATTCTCCTCCTTGTTCACTCATCTCTGGAAGAACCTGGTTCTTTTCTCTTTAATCCATTCAGGATGCTGCCTCAAGAAGAATTTGATTCTTTCATTGATTCTGTTTCTGTGTCTATCGAAGCTGTTGAACCATGGTGGTGAACCTCTGGCATGTGGACCAGAGGTGACATGCATAGCCTTCTCTCTGGGCACACGCACCATCTCCAGTGGTCCGGTGCACATGCGTGCCACGGAACTCAGAAGAACAGCTGGCTACCATGCACATGTGCACCAGCCAGCTGCTCTCTTCCAGATTCCGGTGCTGTAGCGTGCACACACACTTCAGTTTTGGCACTCGGTGCCGAAAAGGTTAGCCATCACTGCTGTAGAGTCTTTATCTTCTCCTTTTGAAAACTCTGTAGGAAGAGGAATAATACTCCCAACCTTCTTTTCTAAAACATGAGAGTAGCAATAGTTAGTTAGGCTTATATACCGCTTCATAGGGCTTTCAGCCCTCTCTAAGCGGTTTACAGAGTCAGCATATTGCCCCCAACAACAATCTGGGTCCTCATTTTACCCACCTCGGAAGGATGGAAGGCTGAGTCAACCTTGAGCCTGGTGGGATTTTAACAGCCAAACTGCTGAACTGCAGTGGTGCATTTTAACCGCTGCGCCACCTCGGCTCCGAGTACAGGGAGTCCTCGACTTACAACAACAATCGAGCCCAAAATTTGTGTTGCTAAGTGAGACATTTGTTAAATGAGTTTTGCCCATTTTATGACCTTTCTTTCCACAGTTGTTAAGGGGATCACTGCAGCCATTAAATTAGTATTGTGTGTTAAGTAATTCTGGCTTTCCGATTGCCTTTGCTTGTTAGTAGGTCAGAAAAGGTGATCATATGAGCCCAGAACACTGCAACCATCACAAATATGAGTTACTTGCCAAGCGTTTGAATTTTGGTCACATGATCATGGGGATGCCACAACTGTTGGGTGAGAAAATGGTTATAAGTCACTTTTTTCAATGCCATAAGATCAAACTATCACTAAATGAACTATTGTAGGTTGAGAACTACCTGTATTTAGTAATAGAATAGGAAACATCCTTTTGATTCACAGGTCATGATTCACAGGAAGGAGAAAGGCATCTCTAGTTTTCACAATAGTGAGTTTGGCATTTTTGAAGTCAAATATGTTTTCTTGGTCCCAGTGAACATGTGGATTGTAGATGTGCAGCCATACTATGCTTGATACTATCAGAAATTCAGAGAAGTAAAATAGAATTGCAAGGTTTCCTGCTCTACTTAATTTAGAAAGAGATTTCTCTTTTGAATCTGAGTCAGAAGGCAGGAGGTCTGCCATTGATGGTTTCTACTCTCATCAGTAGGTCTCCTGTCTGAGTGCACAAGATGTATTCTGATGGTTTTTGGCAGCTAGCAATGGTGCTCTGCTGGTTTTCAGCTGCATTGACTTGACATCTGAATACTCTGCTGAGAAGTTAGAAGAGAAGAGGTATAGGGTTTCTTAGTTTGTCAAGTCTTCAATTTATAATCACACAGCAGCAGATTAAGGCTTCCAAGGTCTCTGGGATGTATTGTCAAATAAGCACACACCATCTCTTATTAGATACACCCTGTTTAAATTGGTTGGTGAAAATCAATTCATTCCAGCTGATATATTGAGCAAAAAGCTGAAAGTTAGCTATATGTTTAGTCTCTGCACTTATCTTGTTGCAATCAGTGGGGTTCATGCTTTTGCTCTTGCCTGTCTAGCAGAACCAGTAGAAGCCTCAGTCTTGTAAAATCAGTCTTATTGTTTAGAAGTGGCTTGTGGTTTCCAGAAGATGGATTGTCCACTTAACAGTTGGTCCAGGCAGGAGATCCAGAATACATCCTTTCTGGAAGCCATCCATGGAAAATTCTCAAAGAGATATATAAATCACATGGAATGATGAAGGCCATTAATCTATCTGGATTTAAATCATTCTTATCTAACAAACTGGAGAGTAAAGCAATCTATAGGAGGTGATCACAGCAGCAGGACCATCTGTGGTGCCATTTGGTTCATTGTCTGGGTCAAGTGGTAAATCTTGGCACCATCACATTCTGGAGCACGACATTCTGCTGAAGAACCAATAGCCATGGCAGGAAGACCATTCATTATGGGCTGAATCTAGAAACTTGAAGTAACGTAATTCTTATATAGTGGGAATAATGAATTGCTGGAATTTGGTGAAAGACACCTTAGAAGGTTGGGTTGAAATTAATTAAACATGCAACTTCTGATAAATCAGTCTAAAGTAAAAGCCAAAATCTCTTTATGAAATAATTCCTGCAGCTGCTGGGCATTGAATATGTGCTCTATTTATCACAATCAATGTTATAATTTCTTGCATTTGTTATCCCTTGTCTCTATTTTATAAAAAAAGAGCTGGAAGTGATTTACTTTTGGACAGAAGATATAGATTCAGTCTGTTCCTTCTTTTGACAACTGACTATTGTTTTGTGTTGTTTACTTCTGACCATGTAAGAACTAATTTGCACATGTATTCTTTTATATAACTACTATGCAATGATAGCTCAATATTAACTTAATTTTCAGGGTTTATTTACAACCAAACATAAACAAACATTACATGCTGTTGTTGGATTCCAAATCATTAATTAACATTGTAAATAAAATTAACAAATAGTTTAGATGCCTTCAGAGCTAAGTAATGTATAATATTATTGTATATAGATTGAGTTATAATATGTGATAGATCAATAATTTAGACCATTTTAGGGAAATCTCAATTAACTACATTAAATATAACCCATGCCATCATATCTCTCATTCATCTGCATATGGTCAGTTAAGATTAAATTATGTGCTCAATGCTTCTGATCCAAACTAAGTGGTATTTCCAATTATGCTTAAACATTAGAAATGTTCTCCATGCTCCCAAAGCCTAGCCATTCCCTTATTCTTGATTGAGATAACAGGTTTTCTTCATGAGTAAGTCTCTTTTTACATCCCAACCATGGAAGGAGTTGATGGATGTGTAGAGGTCAGACTAGTCAGATTCTTATTGCCCTTCTACAGAATGAATGAAGTAGACAAGAAGGCTTAGAATGGTTCCCATCTTATTGGAAAATGTCATTGCATACTAGAAAGAACAGAACTTGGTGATCTGAAGATTAAATGTCAAGCTGACTGGGCAGAAAAGTTCATCTAGATGCAGTTGTAGGGTCATATAAGCAATCAACAGAGTCACCTAATACACTATTATTTTTCAGGCATTCTTGTTTCAATTAAAGAATTTGACCTTTAGAGGAACTCTGTTTCAAAATAGGCAATTTAACAAACTTCCTTGCCTTTGCTTCTTTATCACTTATGCTCTTTGGATCTATAGAAGCTTGTATTTGTGCTGTGCGTGCACTATTGTCTGAGACATTTGCTTTTTGACCTGAAGCACAATTTGTCATTTGCAACTGCTCTCCAAAGAAACTAACACTGCATAATTAACAACCCAGCATCCGTTTAATGATTGAAGTGTAAACTAACTGGGAACTGTGAGCTTTCACTTTCTGATTGGTTTTGGTTGCGGCTCTTACACTCAATCTTACTGTGCTTCTGGTGAATGTAGCTGAATGAAAACTGATTAAAGCCCTGTCATCTCTGGTCACTAATATGAAAATTTTTTTGAATACACAAATAATCAGATATTGCTAAACCTTCAACAGTGATTTCTCTTGCCCTTAAATTCAACACTAGTCTCATACTTCAGATTGACATAGTAATTTTGTTTGCCCTTATCTATCTCATAACTGCCTCTAGCTATTTATTCAGTCTTCCACATCCTTTCTGAATATGTGCACACATGACAACACATGTACTCCCCAATAATTTTTGAAAGGCTGCCACTTAGCCATTTAATAGGAAAATTGACAAGTTAGAATCACCAATTTAACCTCAACACCAGTGCTATGGCATACAATAAGAGGTTCACAGCAGTATTTTAATCTAAAAAACCCTAAGTCATTAAAAACTGCTTTTCAGAAGTTTCATAATTATCTCACAGAATATTCAGAAAAAAAACAGTATTAGAAACTGAATAGTGGTCTAGAAGAACAGTTTGTTCATTCCTTAGCAAAATTAGCTTTGGCCTATAAACCAAGTTGAAATCTTGATTAGAATGCATCTAGATAATAACCATTATCCACATTCAATGTGAGTAGAGAAATTATGATTTATTCTAGAATTTAGTTGTGGCACATTAGATGATTATATCTTTAGTCAAAGAGACTAACATGTAGATTATTATTCAACAAAAAATCTAGATGTTACTTCTTTGAAATGAGGATGGAAATGTTATTATTTAGATAAGCTTTAATCATTTTTGATATCCAAATGGTCATCCCAATTCTGGGCATTTTTAATAATAAAGAGGAGAATGGATAAAAAGTTAGCAGTGGACCACAAGCTGAAATCTATCACAAATAACCTGACTTGCTAGCTACATCCATCTCTGATTCTATTAAGATAATGACATTTGAGCAGGAATGAATGCAGGCAATTTTTTATCACAATGTTATACAACTTGGTCACCCTGAATCTTTAAGATATCATTTTTTCTCCCACAAGTCAGAAATGATCCACTGGCAAATATTATGAAGATGCAATACTGTTGGCAAAGTAAGATATATTTGTCATCATTGCTCTCCCACAATGAATCTAAGATGACTTTTGTTTGCTTGTAGTCCTTATCTACACAAAATACCAAAGTTTATTGTAGTTCCACAATTGAGATGAGGAGATTTAGTTGTGGTATCACAGGTTATTTCCTAGTAATAAGTGACAAACCATCAAAAATTTAAATAAAACTGATCTAAGAGCCAAGGATACTAAAAATTAGGTTTTATCAAACACAGAACCTAAAATGATACAAGAACTACTTCCATCTCACCTACATGCATGGTTCTAAATAGACTGGACAATTTCCAGTTCCTCTCTGAGGCTTCCTCTCCAAGAGCTATAGAAACACAGATTTGGACCTTTTTCAGTTAGAAAGAAGCTCTGTAGATAGGTTAGAAATTGCAGTGCTAGATGATCTTTGACAAAATTTGGTGGAAGTCCTCATAGTCTTTCCACATCTCTTAATGATGTTCAGTACCATCAATAATGGTATCCTTGTAGACCACATGTGAGTGTTAGAAATGTTAGCATTGTTCTGCATTAGTCCTTTCCTTTCCTGAATGCTGATTCCAGGTCCAGCGGGGGAAAAAGAAGTCAATATAATGTTCCTTATTAATAAGAGTTCTCTCACACTAGTCTTTAAAATAGCAGTGGTTCAAGAGGTTATCCATTAGTTCAAAGTGAGATGATATTAATATGCAGAAGATATGCAGTCATTCCTCTATATCTCAGGTTGAAATGAAGATATGGCAGACACCCTCATCCAGGTTGTAGGGAACTCATGGGATTAAACAAGTTTATACTAAACCTTGACAATCCTTTCTTTTAGAAAGTCAATTAAAATAACCTGGTTTATTAAGCTGTTTTAGCAGGATCATAATTATTAGAACAATTGCTGGTAAGGGCTGTGAAATTTGATACTTTTGTTTTTCCATTGTGTTTACTGTTTTAGCAGAAATTACTGGGATGTGGTGATATCTAAAAATAGTAAAATTAAATTTTATAAAGTAGTAAACAAAGCCAGGTTCAAAGTAAGCATTGCCACTGGGCTATGGTTGTCATAGAAGCTGTGAAATTCTGACCCGATATCTGAGATCACTAGCATTGAGATGTTATTGAGTTTGAGGCCCCATCTGTAAGCCTGGGAGGACAAGTTGTTAGATATCTAAATCGATGTTGTCCTTGTTAGTGAAAAAAATATCTCTTTATCCAACCAAATTATACTTGGCAGATTGTTAGCCCTCTTTTCCTCTCCTTCTACTCCAAAAGTGCTATTGTCACCTTTCAACCATCTAAATTGCCATTCATTCTTCAGTGACATCTTAAGGGTCTAAAGTGAACTGATAAGCTAGGCATGGAGATAAAATAACTCTTAGAGGTTTAATTAATGAGTCACAATGGCACAGTGGTTAGACTGCAGTACTGCAGGCTGCTTCTGCTGCCTGCCGTCTGCCTGCAAATTGGAAGTTCAAATTTCACCAGGTTCAAGGTTGACTCATCTTTCATCCTTCCAAGGTGAGTAAAATAAGGATCCAAATTGTTTGGGGCAATAGACTGACTCTCTAAATCATTTAGCACTGGAAAAGCACTGTAAAGTGGTATATAAGTCTAAGTGCTATTGCTATTTAATTTGCATTTTATCCATCTTCTATTACCATAGCATCTTCTTGTCTATTTCTACTTCTCTTTCTAATCCCTCATCATTTCATTATTTCCACTGTGTAATAAAGATCCCAATAGGCACAAAGAGTAATTTTGTATTCTTCTACAGAATCAAAAGCACTTGGGGTTCGTACTTAGAACTTTCTTCCCTCAATCAACACTGAAAAATCATACTGTTATACTTGTCAGAGGTAGTTAAATATCTTATAGGAGAAAAGAGCTAAAAACAACTGTATTTCTTTAGGGGGAAAGGCTGCCTATTGCAACCATGCAGAAGGGTAAATTTCCCTAGGCAGAAGAAACATAAATAGCTTCAGACCAAAAATACACATCACATACAAAAGCTCTAAGGCTTCTTTACCATCTCCTGGTTCCATACGATGAACTTGCAGCTGTTTCCCATACTTCTAGAAAGCCAGCACAATCCTTAGAGATTTGCATGGAAGCCAGCTTGGGATGCTTTCACTTGAGAGAACAACTCATCATCACTGTCAAGTGAGCAACATAACCCCAAGTTTACCATTTTGCAAAGCTCTCAAATCTAGCTTTCTGAATTTCGGGTCTTTAGCGGTATCTGAAGAATATCCAAAATGCAAGAAATCAAGGCAGCAAATGTGTTCTGCTAGATACTCTGTATATTTTTATTGCATAAAGAGTCCAGATATCAAATCTCTTTCAAAACGTGTAAGGTCAGTTGAATAGATGAAAAAAATGCACAACCAATTTCTCCTCTGGCTCTGGTTTACACTTACAGGTAACAAGGTTTTATGTTGAGTATAAGATTGGATGTTGCAGGATAGGGGTGTTGTGTAATTAAATCGAGAACCAGGAGATTTATTAGAGTTTTTGGAAGAAATGTTTGAAAATAAAGTCATTGTCTTACAAGAAATTTGTTTCTTTTAGGCCTAGTAGAGATCTAGTATCAGCTCGAACAGCCCTTGGTGTGACCTGTCCTTGATGTTATCACTTTTCACTTCCTTTTAAAGAAATGGTTAGCTAAAGGCTTAATTAATATCAAGCTTGTTGAGTATCCAGGACATAATTGTTTGTGGTATCTCTTGGGAGAGTTTGGATTTTTTTTTAATTACACTGTTTCCTTTATTGATACATACAGTTTTGGAACTTATTTCTAATTAAGCTCATAAGATTTATTCTGGATAGAATTAAATAGGTTTGCTCTGTCACAATAATTTACATTTTTTAAACTCTATTCATGAACCATAATTATTTTTTCACCCCAAAGAAGACTTTTAATAATGAGAAAGTCCAAACTTAATATAAGAAATACTAAGGATACTTTATTGTAATCATGTTAACAAATATTAAACTAGGTAAAAGATTTTAGCTGTTCCCGAGGGCAGTAAGTCCCAATAAAATCAGGAGATTAAAAATTTGGCAGACAAAGAAGTTACTAACAAGACAAACACCCTGTTCTTTAGGTTAAGCAGCATAGGTCATTGTTTGCTAATTATGTGTGCTGTTTGGGATTGAAATGCAAGCCTCTAACACAGATTCTCTTTTCCCTCAATTAAACAAACTTCAAGAATGGAAGATAGTTCTACTTGATCTGGAGCTTTACAGTAGCTTATCTCTCTGTCTTAATTCTCCCCAATTAGTAGGTATAATAAAGTTCATCTGAGACATTGTTCTAAAGTCAATATATTGTCAAGAAAGTATGTAAAAACAAAGTAAATCTATCAGATGAAAAAAAATGTCACAGAGAGGAATGATTCAAAGGCCTTGTGCAGGAGAGAAATAGTTCACTTCTTTTCAAATTTTCTTTTTTGCTGGAGATCCTGAGATTGAGTTGACCATAGAAATAGGGGACCCTATCAGTTTCCGCTTCTCAGATTCTCCTTTTTCCAGATTTAAATTCAGTTTTTGAATTTTAGAGACTTGAGATTGGGTTTTTTTTTAGTATAATGTTTGCATTTAATGCAATTGTGTACTACATATATAGTTTTTGCAGTAGTAATATATACCAGTAGTAAAATTTAGAACTTTTCATAACATTTAGAATAATAATACTTTAACTTAATAATAAATTATAAAATATTGGAACTTGCAGATCAAAGTTGAATGCTTATGGAAAAGGAAATCCATTATTATACCAATTGTGATTGGATCCTTCAAAGTGATATCTAAAGGACTTTCTCAATATCTGGAAATATTGAATTTATCAGAACTAAACAGCCCAATTTAATAAAAAAAAACCTACCCTGCTTGGAATTGCATATATTTTAGATGCTATTTTAATAATTCTTAGGTCCTTGATTTGGACTTAATCATGAAATCTTAGACTCTGAAACTAACTGTAGAATATCCTCACATAATTTGGTCCTTGGGAAGGACTTGTTAGGTAGATAGAAATGCCAGATCCAATTAAAACATCTGCCTTTCTATATAACCAACCATAAATAATAAAATGTATATGCAACTCAACTTCCAGCAGCATTCACTTGAAGATTGAATGTCAAGGATATCTAAGTTCTGTTTCACATATGGATTCAGAAGTAGAAAAATTAATGAAATTTATATTAAAATAAAATACAAATACAAACATACAATGGAGACAAATGTAAGACACCTTGGTGGTGTAGTAATTAGAATGCAGTATTCTGCAATCTTCAGTATTGCAGCCTAACACTACTCACACTGCCAGGAATTCAATTCCTTCAATCCAGACCGGGTCAAGGTTGACTCAGCCTTCCATCCTTCTGAGGTCAGTAAAATTAGGACCCAGATTGTTGGGGACAATATGCTGATACTATAAAGAGCTTAGAGAGGGCTTTAAAACACTGTGAAGTGGTATATAAGTCTAAGTGCTATTAATATTGCCATCATGGGAACAATATCATTATCTAAGTTCACCAACTAAGCCAAAGATAAGTCTAGAAAGAAAAAAAAAATGAGTCTCTTATTAAAGGTTTCTGTTTCTTTTATTCATTTGTATCTTCTAAGATCTTGAAGTTCTGTCAAAAGAGCAAAATTAAGCAGAGCCTAAGGAAAAAGGTTTGGTTAAAGAACTTAAAAGTATTCATAAAGGCACTGAGGATCATGCTAATATTAGAGTTATATCTTAGATTGTCCTTCCTGTGCAAATAAATAAACTGGATTATATCTTGAATAAATAAAAATACTTTAAAGAAGATTACTATTTAGTTTTTCAGAGGAAACAAAAAATATTTTATGGGGAATCAAAGATTAAGGTTAAAAGAAAACTATTCTCCCTCCCTCCCTCTCTGTCTCTATGCATGCACGTGCGCGTGTTTGTGTGTGTGCATTTGTGTCTGTTTGTGTACATGTGGAGAATAGAGAGAGGGAGGGAGAAAAATAGAGAAAAATGTTTTTTTTAAAACCAAAACAGCTAAATTACTCAGAACAAATTTAATTCCAGCAGAGAACATTGTAATGGTCTCAGAAATATTAGGATTATTCATTACAAGGAGTTGAACAAATAAGAACACGTCACATTTACTTTCCAAAATGTGTCACTTCTCTTTCATGTGTCATTAAGTTAACAGCCAGTAAACCCAATTAGCTCACCTCTCACATTTTTAGTTTTAAGTGAAGGACTTCCCACAAGTTACTCCCACATCAAATATTGTTACTTCACAAAACCACTCAAACAGCAATCTTCACTGAAAAAAAAAGAGATGCCTTTGATTAAAACTTTAATTGTTGGCAAAGACTGAGAACAGATTTTTTTTTTTACTTAAAAGTTTCTTGAGCATTTACATTGTTTGTTTTTTGGTTTTGTTTTCATAAGTATTCTTTTGCAGCATCTGTTCCCTCAAAATATTCCTGAGGCAAATATAATGGTGCCTGTGGGTTTATTTTAAGGTTAGGTTGTTGACTGACTGCTGTGGTCTTTCTAGATGTCACTTTCTCAAGATTTAATTTTGCAAATTTTCCTTTCTTATAAAAATAGATATAATGTACCTTCCCAAAACATCCCCCAGAAGAGCAGAAGGCTTATCTGTCATTTTTAATAGGAGTGTGGGAGGTTTTCCCATTTAGAATGGTTCAATATTTCAAACATTTCCATTGTTATTATTTTTAATTTTGGATATCTATAGTAAGAAAATCCTATTCTTTTATAGTTTTCTTTTTTCAAAAAAGCATGAATGGAATATCTACCACTGATTCTTTTTTAAAATTATCTAAATTTATTCTTAACTGGTTAGTTGGTGACCAGAATTCATCTGAATATTTTATTAATTTGTTATTCATAAAAATAAAAATCAGCTTTTCTATCAGCAGCTCTTCCCTTATATGTCTACACAACAATCTGTGAGGCAGTGACTCATCTAAAGTCATCCAGTGAGCTTCCATACATGAAAGTAAACTTAAACCATGATCTTCTGAATTCTAATCAAATGTCTTAATCCAGCCTGGGTTTTCCATTTAAAACAGAATTATCCATGATATTGCACTGAATGAAAGAATTATGGCAAAACAGGCCATCTTCCCATTTCTTCAAATTCTAGGAGCGGTATATCAATCAAAACTTGCAATGTTCTAAAATATAATATCCAATCAACTTGCCAGATTAATGGAGACACCAAAATAGAGAGTAGGGACTTCTTCAAGATTTGTTCCAGTCACATTAATTGAATTTATTTGTTTATACAAAAGAAAAATATGATTCCACAAGTTAAATAGAGTTTAATGTTATAACTTTTTACTCCTTCCTTCTTGCTGCCATTAAAGCTAAAAAAACCAGTCAAATAGAAATGATGCATAGAAATTGTGACATGTAGTCCTTTAGGAGTCTTGTTTAGGGGATTATTTAGACTGAATTTGCCAATTTATATGTTGATTTCCTAGTTTTTCTTAATATTAAGAAACCAACTTAAAAATTAATAGCTTAATTATATTCTTGTTAATACATTCAGTCACTTCTGATTCTTAATAATGCTATTAATGTAATTTCACCATGATTATTTGCCAGTACCTGCTTCTGTGGATTATTCTAGGTTTATGATTGTGTCATTAATGATAGTCTCAGGCTTGTCTTCAATCAGCCTCTCTGAATGGCTGTAGATCAGTGTTTCTCAATCTTGGTCATTTTAAGACATTTGGACTTCAACTCCCAGAATTCCCTAACCAGTTGTGTTGAGTTGAAATCCATTTGTCCTAAAGTTGCCAAGGTTGAGAAATACTGCAAGCAACAGAGTCTTTTCAATTTCCTGTTAGCTTTACATTAGGTGACTAAAATGTTTAAGCTTTGACTTCACTATTACTGCTTGCAGTTAGCAGTCTGGTTCAATAATATACGCATGTATATGACTAATTCTGAATGGAAGAAACTTCTGGGATGAGAATTGAAATGTTTGGAAATAATTTTTTTTAAAAACCAAGAAAATCCAGTGGCCATTTGGAAAAAGCACCTTAGGGACAATCATGACCTGGATGATTGAAAATCTCCATAGATACTGAGTAGAGCATGCCAGCAAGATGGCGTTTTCTTTCTTATTTCATAAAATGAGAGATTTCTGATCTCTTATCTGAAACAAAGATATACTTTTCTTGTTTGGAAAAAATGGACACCCCCCCCCCCAAAAAAAAAATAAAGGTGCTCATTGAGTTGATTAACAAACAAAAGTGTGATCAGGACTAATAAAACCAGATATTGCTATTTAGCAAGTCCCTGATAAATCTGTAAACGTAAAATGTTTAATAAGAAAAGAGAAATAGGTGGAGAAACCATATGAAGGGCAATTACTGTATTGGTATAAATATGGTGGCTAGTATTATTTAGTTCTTTTGGGAAAAAGAATGTTTATAAAAAGAAGTTAAATAGCTGTATTTAAAAGTGTAGTTGGTTGAAGTTGATGGGATCCTCAAAAAGAAGATGCTAAGAAGTTAAAAGTATGAAAGACAATGTATTAAGTCATATATGGATATTGTGGATATGAAGAGTTAAATGATGATGATAAATAAATGTATTGATGTAAACTATAGGTAGCAATATTTTTCTCCCCCGTTTTTTCTTACCCTACACTTAAATTTCTTTAGCTTTACTATTTCTGACTCAATTTTGTGTTTTGTGTCACTTGGGTACAAATGTACAAGAAAGATAGGTGTGATTCTCCTCTCCTCTCCTCTCTCCTCTCCTCTGCTCTCCCATCCCATCCCATCCCATCCCATCCCATCCCATCCCATCCTAAAGAGTGTTTTTCTCAATAAAACCTATTGATATTGGTTGATCTCAGATGCCCTTGGACTTATTTTTTAATTATAAATATTATGGCCTGATTGACTGTAGCAATATTGATTTTAAGTCTAGCAATTACTTTGGTGGACATTTATTTAAACAAGAAGTTAGTAAAACATTACCCTTCAAGTCAAAGTTGTCAGCGATGACTGGCTTCTGCTAAAGAACAAAAATATTTAATCTATGGACTTTAATAAATAACAAAGTTATTTGCAATTTGGAATTATTGGCACCATTGTTTTTACCCTTTTGGCTACTGTGTATCTATTTCTTTTGTTCTACATTTATTGTGTAAAATGTATTTTGATATTTTTTGTAAACTGAAGGAAGATTTTATATGATAGATAAATCATCTACCTTGATGGCTTTGAAAAAAAGTTGGATTACTCTACTAAAGTTCCCCAGCTTTATTTCCATTAATCATGCTGATGACATTATCCACTCATGTCTGAGTCTTGGCGATTCTATAGGCCAGGTCTATCCACATCTTCCAATCTTTCAGTACGTCTTTGAATTATTTTACACTCTGGCTGGTGTCAGTTTTGATGGTGTCCAGCCATTGTGTCATTTGGTGTTTTCCTTTTACGGATAACTTTTCCAAACATCCCATTAATCATAAAGGGTGGCATCAAGGAAGACAATCCAAGTTTTTTCTGGTCTCCTGCTAATATTTATAATAAAAATGCACCTATTATGGCAACAAGAGAGCCAGTCTGGTATAGTTGTTAAGGGCATCGGGCTAAAAACTGGAGACCATACGTTCTAGTCCCACATTAGAGATAAAGCCACCTGGGTGCCCTTGATTCAGCTATTCAATCTCAGCTCTAGGAATGCACCATTGGCAAGCCACCTGGAAAAAAAAACATAAGAACATAAGAATTGTCAGGAGTCATTACTGATTCAAGGACACAGATAAAATAAAATAATGGCAACAAGGGAGTGCAGGGGAGATTAGAACATCAATGATGCATTTAACACTGAGGAAAAGCTACATTTGGTTTCAGGGATCCCCCACCCCTTTTAGGATTTGATGGATATGGTTCTTCCAGTATCCAAACTCTTTAAAAAAAAACCTTTATTGTATGTATTGGTGATTGTGCTAACCTTTAATCACTCTCAAAGGCTTTTCATTTGAATTAAGGTAGGCTTGAAAGAAGCAATATTGTGGTTAGGAAAAAAAACTGGGTAATCATTCCAAAATATGAATTAAATCAGGGATGGCTACTTTAGTTAAACAAGTTATGTTTATTTATTATTATTAATTTGCAATATATGGCACTCAGTGGTGGGTTTCTGCCAGTTCGCACCAGCTCGGGAGAACTGGTTGGTGAAATTTACCAATCCGGTGAGAGAAGGTTCGACCAATGGACTTGGAAGTAAGTTCCAGAATACCTGCCCCAGCCCTGTAGCTCGCAAGCCACTCCTACCCAGTCACATAGCCGGCAAGCCACTCCCACACCAACAGAGTAGGTTCCAAATTTTTTGGAAACCCACCACTGATGGCACTCTTGTGGTGACAGCATTGAGTTGTTTACTGATCCCACATAGGATCAGTCTTGGCTGTGCTTCTCTCAATGGTTTATTCACAGTGTAGACTATTATGAAAATAGCCTGTCTAAGAAATAAAATATATACTGAAGTAAAAATGCAACTAGTTGTTTTGAATGTTTTATTTCACTACTCTACCATAGTCTTCCTTTTTCCTCAACTACCTGGCACGGCACGTAATGTTAATTAGAAACTCTTTAGTCCTTTATTTGTTGCATTTTTATGTGGAATGCAGTTCTCAGTGTCACATTCTTTTACAATTATGTCCTTTTCCTTATTTATTACTAATTCACTCACATACACAAAGAAGCATTGTCTAATTATTTGCTCAGATTTAGGCAATGCAAACATGGAAGCTTAATGGCAAAGTTCTTAAACTCAGATTTATACCATTCAAAATAGCTTTGGAGTTTAATAAGTCTTTCTCCAAGTATTATGAATAGCATCTGTAATTTGTTTCCACTTCCTTTTGCTAACTTCTTTGTGAATGCCAGCTGGCCTAATTTATTAGCTGTTGTACAACTTGTAATTTGGACTGCTTCCAGAAATGCTGCTGAACAGGGGGAAAAAATAACATCACATGAATGAACAGAGCACAGTTTAAAAAGCAAAGTTTCCATCCTATTTGAACAAAGCAGATTTCCTTGGTTTGGTCTTGCCCCTTCAGAGGAATCTAATGATGGAGACCTATGTGGGAATTCATTTAATTAATCTGCAAGAACATAGAATAAAAGAGTTGGAAGGGATCTCAGATGTTTTCTACTCCAAACCCTGCTCCTGAAGGAGGCCCTATACCAGTTCAGATAAATGGTTGTCCAGTCTCTTTTGAAAGCCTTCAAGGGTGGAGCAACTTATCAGTTTTCATAGGTGTTCTTTCCAGCATGACTGGTTATATGTAAGTGTGCTTTTGTGTGGCTAGATGCCTTCAAGTCATTCTTGACTCCTAGTGACTGCCTATACAAGTCCCTGTAATTTTCTCAGTAAGTTTCCAGAAATGGTTTGCCATTGCTTCTTTCCTAGATCTGTGTGTATGTGTGACTAATCAAAGTCACCCAGCTAAGGTGGAACTAGAACTCATAGTCTCCCGGTTTTTAGTCTGTTGCCATAACTGTTATACAAAGCTGGAATTTAGGATGGGGTTACAAATATTCCACAGCTAACTTTCAATGGAGGAGGGGGGAAATAGAGATATATGATGGGCACAGTATGGGCCAGGAGTGGGCTTCAAAAATTTTAGCAAAGTGTTCTCTGCCCAGTCACTAGGTGGGTGCGGCTACTGTGGGCGTGGCCTAGTCGGCCTCCTGAACCATGGTGGTGGGGTGTTTTTGTCCTCCCTGGGCTCTGGATGCAGCTTAGTTTAGAAGAACACCTGATGGCCTTGACTGGGGGGGGGTTACCAGGTTCATCTGGTATGACAGTTGCGCCCCTTCCTGGATCAGGATGTGCTGTGCACAGTCACTCACACCCTTGTCCTTTCTCGCCTGGACTACTGTAACACTCTCTACATGGGGCTGCCCTTGAAGAGCACCTGGAGGCTTCAGCTGGTCCAGAATGTGGCCGCGCGGATTGTCATGGGTGTACCTAGGTGTTCCCATGTAACACCCCCTTTAGGCGGCCTTCACTGGTTGCCGGTTGTTTTCCGGGTGCGATTCAAGGTGTTAATTATGATCTTTAAAGCGCTCCATGGCTTAGGTCCAGGGCACTTGCAAGACCACCTACTGCCACCGGTAGTCTCCCACTGTCCAGTACAATCCCACAGAGTTGGCCTCCTCAGGGTGCCGTCGGCTAGGCAGTGTCGGCTGGCGACCCCCAGGGGGAGAGCCTTCTCTGTGGGAGTGCCTTCCCTTTGGAATGAACTGCCCCCAGAGCTTCACATAATTCCCGACCTCTGGTCCTTCCAGCATGCCCTAAAAAGTTGGCTTTTCTAGCAAGCTGGCCTGGCCTGAATAAAATAAATTATTAATTTTAATTGTTAATTTCAATTTCATTTCTAAATCTTACCGTAAATGTCTATTGGTTTTTTTTTTTTTTTGATATTCTATTTAATCTTTCTTTTAACTTTTGTAATATGTGTTTTTATGTTGTACACCGCCCTGAGTCCTTTGGGAGAAGGGTGGCATAGAAGTCCAATAAACCTAAACCTAAACCTACAAAAGATCTTCAAAGTTCTGGCTGTTGCAATTTCCTGTAGTCAAATGAATAGGCACTTGGTATCCAGCTTTCAATTACAATGCCATAGTTAGCCAGTCATGTGATTGTGATCTTCAAATTTCCTTGCCAGTTTCCCATAAGAAAAGTCAATGGGGAATCCCGTAGTACAGTGATGGCTAACCTTTTTGGCACTAAGTGCTGAAAGCACGTGCACGCACACACCCCCATAATGCAATGTACATGCAACCTCCACCCATGGGTGCACCCTGTCATAGGAAGTTGGGAGTCATGAACTGTGAGGTCTTTTGTTCATTGCCCTCTGTGATCCTCACTTAATGAAGACAATCAGGAGTGCTAGAATTACCATTCTTAAGTGATGCAGTAATGTGACATTGTGCTTTACAACCACATCACCAAGCAAGTTGAGTCAGAATTGCTGTTGTATCTCAATAACAGAACCAGCAAAAGAATCCTTCTTTCCTCCAACAATAGAATAAGGTTCATTAAAAAAAAAGATTGAAGATCAAAATGAAATCTAAGCAGCCAGAGCATAAACTAGAAAAACAAAAGACTCTTTTGCAGAAGAGAATGTTTTACAAAACTGCACTGCAAAGCAATTTTCTTCATGTCTTCAATTTTTCTTACAACTTCTTTCTCCCTTTTCCCCACAAATTCTACTTTTACGCCATCAGATATTTTTTTGTCTTCCCATCTTTCTTTGAAATCACCTGCCTTGAGATCTTCACTTTCCTTTGTTTTGTTTAGACTATTTCTGATTCATCTCCAATCACTTCTTGACTGTGCTGGATTCTGACATTACATTATAAACTTCAGCTGAAGCTCACTTTACGGGGAGGCGATGCTGGTGTGAATTATATATCTTTGTGTTTATATGTTTCTTCTTTTCCAATTCAGATTTTAATTTCTTTTAATTTCTTTGCTGAGGAGGGCTGATCCTCATGATCATTTTGCCATAGCACAGGTAGGGACCATTGACCATTTTTAAAGGGCAGAAATGCACCATTAGTATACTTCTTTTTTCTTTTAACCAATTTAGAAAGGAAGAAAGCAGGTTAGGATAAAAGGGTCCAGACAGAATGCTGGTGTCCAAAGCAAAGGAAGATGTTGACATCTAGGAAAGTATTTCTTAACCTGGTTTCATTTCCAACCAGTTTTGCCTTGGGTGATATGTAACTTAAGACTGTAGTATGTCTGTATATCTTAGCCTTCTCTATATCCATAAAGAAATTTTCTATTGCTGAGAGAGTGTCACAATAAACTATATTTAGAGTGCTTACAAAGCAGTCAAATGCATTAAATTAATCATATGTTATTTGCACTCCTATAATAAGGGCTGACTGTGATGTCACTTAATTAACCGATTAAGCTATCAGCATCACTCCAAAGGGCTTGCAATTTTTGTATAGAAGAAAAAAAATTGGCTTGTTTTTGTAACAACCCAGTAATGCTTGGTTAATATTGGTTAGTATTTAAACATAATTTTGGTCCACATGAGATATGTACCTTTCTATGTCTTTGCACTTCCTATTCCTGGTTGTTTTACACGGCACATTATATTGCTCAATGAGCTGTTGAGGTGGCATCATAATGCTATGTTGTAGCTCAAAGTAGAGCTACACACACACACAGGCCCTGTTATGATGAAGAAGCTGGATGTATTATAAAGATAACACATTATGCAACCTGATTGCTGCTTCTACTATTTATCCTCCTCGTTTAGTCATTTGTTCAGTAAATTGCCACTTCATATTATTGTCTCAATAACATGTCGTTTCTAGAAAGAATAGCACTTACAATGCTTTCCAAAGTACACTGCAAACTCTCCTGTTGTCTAAATTTCAAAGATCTGGGACCATCTTCCCCCGATAGACAGCACCTGTTTTAAAATTAGAAAGGCCAGCCATGACAAACAGTTCATTTAGTTTCATAATTCCTGCTTTAGAACATTTCAATACCCAATTGAGACTTCTAATGAAAATGAGAAGCATTCTGCTCCTTCAATAGATAAATATTTCCAACCTGTGAAGTAGAAAGATACTTGAGGGTGCACCATTACTCCATATTGAGGTATATTTACCATCTCCCCGCTCTTTCTGGGAGAAGCAAAATTCCATAAATTGTGATAATAGCTGAAACAAGTCCTCCAGGAGTTATGTGTGAGGGGAAGAGAACTACATTACAAGACTTATAAGTAGAAGACTAAAGTTGGCTGTAACCCAACTCTATGACATTTTTCTACAGATATAGGAAAAGAAAACTTCAGCCAAGGTCTAGCCTTACTCTAACTTCAGAGTTTTGTTGTTTCACCTGTATGCCAACCCTTTAGTTTGTTACCATATTTTTCGCTCCATAAAATGCACTCCCCCTAAAAAAGGTGGACGGTGCTGGTCCTTTGATGAATAGCAGCCAGGTCATGGGCTTCTTTTACAGTGCTGGACCCCGTCTCTTCTGTCTTTGTCATTGTCCATCTCTTTTGTCTCTTATCTGCAGTGCAAGAGTCAATAGGCAGAGCTGGTACATGAGAGGACACCTATCTGTAGTCTTCTCAAGCTCTGCTTGATATTTTTTTCCTTGTTTTCCTCCTCTAAACCTAGGTGGGTCTTATGGTCAGGTGCGTCTTACGGAGTGAAAAATGCGGTAATTTGTTCTTCATATATAAGGTGCTAAGATTCACTTAGATTGTGATGGGAAACAAATGAAATAATAAATACTTTCGGTAAAGATTTGGAGATCTCAATATGCCCATCTTTATGGGCAGCCATTGGATCTTTTAGTCTTCTAAATTGTTTACAAAAGTAGTATATATTACATTAGCAACTACAATTGGAACTTGTAACTTGGTCACTAAGCAAAACTTTCTTTAATTTTCCTTGCTTTATAGACCTTTGAAGGTCATAAATACAAGGATTGGTCATACTTTTTCATCACTGTTGTAACTCCAAAAGGTCACAGTATGAAACAGTTGCGAAACAAGGGCTACCTGTATTTAAAATGCATAGGATTCTGATGAATAAACTAACATGCAGGCATTCATATGCAATCATCCCTATGCAGTTCTACATGTTAAGTATTTATTTTAAATTTATAGTGAGGGAAAAATACAGGATATTTTGTATTATGTGTACGATGTTGAATGATTTAGACTTGATCACAAATTTCCATATGCTTTAAGAACATTACCGTTACATGTTATCTTTTTCTTGACATTCATAAGATCGGAAATAGTCCCTTAGAAAATATTAAATATGACTTGCTGAATTGCCATGTGTACATTATATGCAGGCAAAGCATTTTAACTGCTTATTTATATCCCATGTATATTTCAGAAGTTAAATATGTCAAGTGAAAGTGACAATGCAATGGGAGAGACAATTTCTAACTCTAAAGAAAACATATTACAGTTGGAATGTCTCCACCCAAAGACAGTGGTTTCAAAAATAAAGATAAAGGACTTTTCTTTAAAAGATGTTCTCCTGATGCAAAATAAGAGTGTGCCTTCCAATTGTAAACCTGAACACTTAAAACTAATAATACACATTTTTGTCTACAGTTAAAGAAAATAAAGTCATTTGAATATACTGAGATTATTTAATCCTACTTCTAAGGATTATTCAATTCCTTTTGAGCCAGAAACTACAATTTTACTTGAATGACTTGCTAAAATCATAATTCAGCAAGTGGATGAGACAGAAAGAAAAAATAATCCAGGCCAAAAATTAAGTTTGATGGAAATTAATTTAATATTACTTAAAACTTAGTTGAATACAGTTTCTATTCCTCCCCGTGTATTTAGCCATTTTCCCCTTCTGTCACATTATCTATGACAATTTGATAGTAATTTTGGAGATACCTCGGAGGTGTACTTCTAGAGACAATAAGCCTTGTTGCTCAAATTATATATCCTTCTTTAAGATAATATGAATAAGATTGTTCTGTAATTCCTTGAAATTAACAAAGTAGTAGTTCCTGTTTCTTTTACTCCATTAGTTGTTGCCAATTATAAGAAGCAGTTCTCATCTCTGTTTTAAGGCCATTGACCCAGCGCTGTCTGAAGACATTTCTGCAACCCTGTGGCCAGCATGACATTATGGAACGCTATTATCTTCCCACCAAAGTGGTACCTATTTATCTAGTTTCATTTGTGTGCTTTTGAAGTTGTCAAGAACAAGAACAGGATCTCACCCTGTTCACCATGTGGTGCTTGCATCTTGAACCTGGGCTGCTGGCTTTCCAGCTGAGAAGTCCTGCACCTTAACTGTTGAGCTACTGTGATGCTCCAATTTCCAGAAATAAAGGTTGTTTTAATGTGGCTAGTAGAAAATAAAGACTTGGGGTTTTTTTTAATGTACAAATTAGAAATGTAAAAAAAGATGAGGAATGATTGCATTCACTTCTTTGCAGCAAATTCATTCAAATTGCAGCAAAAATAGAAACTCTCTGCCCTAAAGATGGAAGTGGAAGAGATGAGGAAAAGGAGTAAAAGTGGGGAAGGGGGAGAAGGAGGGGGAAGGAAAGAAGGGGGGGGTAGGAAAGGGTTTGTAGGTTACAAAAAAGTTAAATTCATAACTAAATAGACCTTTCCAAGTAATTGATAATTAAGGTATCATATTTTTCGGAGTATAAGATGCACCGGAGTATAAGACGCACCAAGGTTTTGAAGAGGCAAATTTTTTAAAAAAGTTTTTGCTCTCTGCAGACCTCCCCAAAATGGCCCATTTTTCATGAAAACAGGCCCATTTTTTTTAAGGCATGAATAGCCTTTAGGAGGCTTGTAGAGTGCTCCTTGGGGATGGAGGGGGGAGGGAAATTAGCAAAAAATTGACCATCTTTGTCAACAAAATTGCATGCACAGCCTTTAGGACAGTGGTTCTCAACCTCCCTAATCCTGCGACACTTTAATACAGTTCCCAATATGACCCAACCATAAAATTATTTTCGTTGCTACTCTATAACTGTAATTTTGCTACTGTTATGAATCGTAATGTAAATATCTGATATGCAGGATGTATTTTTATTGTTATAAATTGAACATAATTAAAACATAGTGATTAATCACAAAAACAATATGTAATTATATATTGTGAAATATTTTTTAATATATCTATATATTAAGAGAATATAACTTTCTCTCTCTTTCTGTCTCCCTGTCTCTCTCTCTCTCTCTGTCTATCTATCTGTCTGTCTGTCTCTCTCTGTGTGGCTCTTTGTCTCTCTCCCCCGCCCTCCCCCTCTGTCTCTTTCTGTCATTCTCTTGCTGTATCTCTCTCTCTCTCTCTTTCTCTCTCTCTCTCTCTCTCTGTGTCTGTCTGTCTGTCTCTCACTCACTCACTCTCACTCTCTGTCTCTCTGTCTGTCTGTCTGTCTGTCTCTGTGTGTCTCTCACTGACTCACTTAATCACTCACTCTGTCTGTGTGTCTCTCTCTGTCTCTCTCTGTCTGTTTCTCCCTCCCTTTCTCCCTCTCTCCCTCCCATCTGTCACTCTCTCTCACACTCTGTGTCTGTCTATCTCTCACTCTTTCTGTCTCTCTCTCTCTCTCTGTCTGTCTCTTTCTGTGCCTTTCTCTGTCTGTCTGTCTGTCTGTGTTTCTCTCTGTTTCTCCCCTCCCTCCCCCATTTCTGTCATTGTGGGTGTGTGTCTGTCTCTCACTCACTCACCCACTCACTCACTCACCACTTAATACTTAATCACTCACTCTGTATTTCTCTCTGTGTGTGTCTCTCTCTCTGTCTGTCTCTCCCTCCCCCACCTCTATCACTCTGTGTGTGTGTGTGTGTGTGTGCCTCTCACTCACTCACTTAATCACTCACTCTCTGTGTGAATCTCTCTCTCTCTCTCTGTCTCTCTCTGTCTGTTTCTCCCTCCCTTCTTCCCTCCCTCCCTCCCCATCTCTGTCACTTTGTGTGTATGTGTGTCTCACTCTCTGTGTGTGTCTCTCTCTGTCTGTCTGTCTCTCTCTGTGCCTTCCTCTGTCTGTCTGACTGTGTGTCTCTCTGTCTCTCCCCTCCCTCCCCATCTTTGTCACTCTGTGTGTGTGTGTGTGTGTCTGTCTGTCTGTCTGTCTGGCTCTCTCACTCACACACACAGACACACATACACATATACTGTGGTCACCTTTAATCACAGGTTAAAAGTACCTGGCAGCAGTGTTTCTCCCTGGGGAAAAGTCTCAGAGGCTGTAATTTATGGGGTGTGTGCATGCCACATGCCTATGTTTTCAATCGCGTGGAGCCATGGCAAGGCTCTGTGCAGCTGGCGATGACTCCTGAGCCAATCCAGGAAGATGAGGAATGCAAGGGGACCTCTCCCCCCACGGATGGGCTCCAGACCCCACACATCTTTCACAGCCATCTCATTTCCAATTGGGGGGGATCCATGCAGAGGTTTTATCCCCCCCAATTGGAAATGAAGCCACACCCACCCCCTGCCCGGCCTGCTTGATGAAGCAGTGGTGGCAGCCCATTGCTGGGTGATGGGCAGGGCAGAGGAAGGTGCGGTACTGCCACCCTTGCCTCTGGGACTCTTCTTGCGGGACATTCTGGCTGGTGCTGCTTCAGGGCGCCCCAGCCACTGGCTCCTCCACATGCAGCCCAGCTCCCAGCACCGCCGGCATCCCGTCCAGTGCCCGTCCTTGGCAGCATGGATGGGCTTCAGACCCCACATATCTTTCACAGCCACCTCATTTCCAATTGGGGGGATCCATGCAGAGAATTTCTCACACCTCCCCCCCCCCAATTGGAAACGAGGTGGCTGTGAAAGACAAGGCAGCACTTTGTCAGAGTGAGAACACTTTCCTGCCATTACGAAGTCTCTGAGGCTGTAATTGTATGGGGTGTGCACACACACCTATGTTTTCTATGGCATGGAGCCGCAGCAATGCTCTGTGTGGCTGGCGATGACTCCGGATCCTATCCGCGGGGGGTTTCGAGGAACACAAAGTGGAGTTTAAAGTTTAGAGTTCTGATGGTCTTAGTGACCCCTGTGAAAAGGTCATTCGACCCCCAAAGGGGTTGCGACCCACAGGTTGAGAACCGCTGCTTTAGGAGGCTTATATATAGAGTGCTCCTGGGGTCTGTGGGGGGCAAAATTGAGCAAGTAATGGTCCGTTTTTTGCTCATTTCTGACCTCCACAGCCCCCAGAAACACTCTGCAAGGCTCCTAAAGACTCTGCACAGCCATTTTGGTGAAGGGGGCGGGGTTTGGGGAGGCAAAAAATGCTGTGTTCAGTGTATAAGATGCACCCAGATTTTCAGCCTCATTTTTGAGGGGAAAAGGTGTGTCTTATACTCCCAAAAATACAGTAATTTTTAAACTCAGACATATTTTTACTTGCAACATCTGCTGTCATCTAGATCTCTGAAGATGTTTCCTCATGTGTTTCATTTAAGATAACTATTTGAGAGAAACATTCTTTGTTCCTATCAGTCAAACAAATATATTTCTATCTAGTGTCCTGAACTGAGACTTGCCCTTCAAGAAACGTTTTTAATTTTAATTATACTACAGACTTGACTTCTCCAAACTTCTCCTATTATATCAAGCTTATCCACAGAGAAGTATGCAGTTTTGAGCCCACTTTTATATTTAGTTATTAGTCTTCTCAATGCTTTCTTGGGACCTTAGACATCCTTGAAGTAACTATTTCTCAACATCTTGATTATCTCATTTTAGTGGTGGTTTAGTGATATTTTATCCAAGGCTACCAGATTTATGGAACAAAAAGGTAAATGTCCACTAGAGGGTAAGAAAAGAAAGCATTTTCTGTATTTTACCACTTGCTTCAGAAGATGTTTTTAGGATTTTTGAAGAAAAGTCTGAAAGTCTTGGCATTTTGAGGCCGTAATGTTTGGAGTGGAAAGTTGGGTATCCCAAACCTGTCCTCTCAAAAGCCTTTTGGGTCTTCACAGTCTGGTCCTTCTTCCTGCTTGGTAGTTTGTTTGTTTGTTTGTTTTATTTTGTCAGGCATGTATCAGATAACATATATTAGTATAAACATGATTTTGAATATCTGAAATGGATACAAATAAAAAGGAACATTAGGACAGGGATGGTAGGCACACTGGTACACATCCCTTACAGACCTCTTAGGAATGGGGTGAGGTCAACAGTAGACAGTCTAAGATTAAAGTTATGGAGGTTTGGGGAAGAAACCACTGAGTTAGGTAGTGCATTCCAGGTGTTGACCACTCTGCTGCTGAAATTGTATCTTTTGCAGTTGAGTTTGGAGCGGTTTATCTTAAGTTTGTATCTATTGTGTGCTTGTGTATTGTTGTGATTGAAGCTGGAGTAGTCATTGACAGGTAGGACAGTATAGCAGATAATTTTACGTACTACGCTTAGGTCAGACAGAAGATGGCATCGTTCTAAATTGTCTAAGCCCAAAATTTCAAGTGGTGGTAGTTATTCCTACCACCAATATCATTCAGGGACTGCTTCACAGAGAAGCTAAAGTGTAACCATATTGTACAAGAAAAAAAAAGTCTTTCATATTCTATGCTTCCTTTTTGTCAATGAAAAGGTCAACATTCCAAAGTTGAAATAGTTTCTATAATATCACCTTCTGGCTATCTAGCACGGAGACATAGTGACTAAAAGATTCAACTCTTTATCCTTGGGAGATAAACCATTCGAAGAGGAGATAAAAAAATAATGTTATTATAAAAAAGGATAAGATAAAATGTAACATCCCCATTTAGCATTCAGAATTTAAATGCAGAGATTTAGTGTGGAAGAAGATATTATGGCACTACCCAAATCACAGCAATTTTCCATTTAGGAATGGAAGACCCACCCACGCACCCACCCCAAAAAACAGTATTCCAGGCAAAGTGCAAAGTGAAGTTGGTCTGGCGCAATTGAAGCCCTTTGTTCAAAATCTCCAGAGACTGGACAGAGGTATTATATAGTTTACAAGGAGACTGAAGAAAAACAACAACCATAAATGGTGCTAGTAATGCGATCCCCAATTCTACAAATTGTAGATACAGACAGAGAGTGTGAGAGAAAGAGAGAAAAAATGTATTACAGCACATGTAGTGCTAATAAATAAATAAATAGTGCTAATTACAAGTTACATATTTTACTTTCTTCTACAGCAGTGGTGTCAAAATCATGGCCTGTGGGCCAGATGTGTCATGCACTGGCCACACCTACCCCTGTTTTAGCAAAAAGTCACAATTTGTCACGTGATGAGAATGTGACAACACGAGTTTGAAATCACTGATCTACAGAAACTGATGGCTTCCTGACACATTCACTAATTTCTCAGAGGTTCCAAAGATTGATCGGACGTTTCTGAGGATGACAGAAATCTTGTTCCTTCTGCAGTCTCTTTCCATGGCTTTGCACGTGGGTATCAGAAACATATTTAGAGGACAAACGTGTTTAGAAGCTGGATTATCAGACTGTACATGACAAGAAGCCAGCTCTCCTTCATGAGACTGTTGGTTGTTGTTTTTTAATAGCAAATTTGTAAAACATTACAATGAAAAATATAAAATACAAAAATATAAAAATTATAAAAAGTGTAAAGAGGAAAACATTAAAAAAATAACAGTATAGTAATGAAAAACATGTAAATGATTTCCCTCTTCATCGCAACTTTAGTAACTTATCACCTTTTTTTATAATACAACCAATAAACTCTTCTTTCTATTTTCTATCTCTTATCTATAAACAAATGCTTAAAACCATGATCAGCAACTGTGTATTATATAATAGTAAACACTGTTAAAATTAACTTCTGAGTCTTGAGTTCAGAAATACCATCCAATGTTAAAATATTTTGCCTCATTCCATGTTCGTAAGTCAACTGTAAGTGTTCTTCTCCTTTAATTATAATCTTTCACTCCTTCTGTTGGGGCTGTGGGCTGGGAGGATGTAGTCTGGAATGTAGGTTATATGCACAATGGAGTCTTTGAAATTTGCATTCCGAATTATCTAAATAAAAGAAAAAAATCAACAGTTCCATTAATTCACTGTCTTTAATCATTGTAATTGGGAAACCTCTAGGCAGGGGTTGCAATAAGTAGGAAAACATAGATCTAGTCAGGCTTTAGGGAGAAATAACATAATTCGGGATTACAGCCATTCCCTGGACTTTCTCTGTTTTGTGGGAGAGGCATACTTATGAACAATCCAAGTTACATTAAAACCTTTGATTTTTCTATTAATGTTAGGAGGCACTTCCAATTTCTATCTGTTGGAAGAGCTCTGCAATATAAATCAGGATTATCCCCACTTTTTGTTTTTATATGCCTCTTCTGTCTTCCTTCCCTTGACACTTCTTTTTCTCCCATTTCCCATAAACCCTCTCCTCCTAATATATTTCATCAACTGTCCTACCTAATAAACAGAAGTTTTCCCACCCTAATCAGTTGCAATTTATCACTATTGAAATATCACCTCATTGTTCAGTGATTTTTCTTACTTTTTAGAAAATGTTTTCTTTAACACTTTTCATATTATTGTAAATCTCAGGGGTACTTCAAGTCTTTGGGGCACAAGGAATCAGAGATACAGCAGCATCTCTGCTAGAAGATAATTATGCATTAAAGAAGAAAATTCTCATATAGCTCAGACAACTTGTAACCAAGGTAATCAGAAGAATCTCACATCCCACCACAACATTTTCATCCAAAATTTATTTTCCGTTTAAAAATTGATGATAATTTCTTCTCTGTCAAGTCAAAAGCATTAGGGATCTCATGTGAAAATGAGTCCTATTTCCTGTGTCTAAAAAGCAAGGATGAAAAATTTGACTTGTAAAGCTGCATGGTTTGAAGTCATAACAGATGTGGAGCATCATACCCAGTCTAAATGATAGAATGGCTATTGAGATACTAGGTGCTTATTAAAATTTTTATAGCAGGCAAATGAACTGTATCAAGAGAAGCAGTGTTTGAAAACTCTTTCATGAAGAATCTGATTTTAAAAAAAATATTGGAAAAATTGAGCAAAAATAATAATCATGCTGAAAGGGGTAATTGGGCCGTTCCAACTAGAATAGCAACTGCTACTCGTTAAAAACTTCCTAGGTTAGAGTTTAACAGAAAAATAATGAACAGGTTTTGCAGTTAAATGTTTCAAGAATATATAAACTATGAAGAACTTTAGAACTGTGACTATTAAGTCAGTGTTCACAACCAAAGGAAAGGAAAGAAAAGAAACAAAAAGAAATAGGGCAGAAGGATAATAATATATTTTTCAGAGTAAACATATGCAGGTACATATTCATTCACAATAGTTTTCTTCACTAACTTAATATTTAAAATTTTCGAAGATGATATGCTGTAATTGGTCAGCCAGTCTGCTTCTACTGCTACTAACTACCTAATAAAAATGCATCACCAGCAAACCCATTATCTTAATGTAACCTGATCTTTCAGGTGATGAGGCCACAGGCCCACTCAAAAGAGAAAACTTCTCATCCAGTTAGACAGCTTTCCTAGCAACCCATATGATATAGAGATTAGTAGCAAAAAGGCTCAATCACCCTATAAGGGAATGCCAATTGCCATTCTCCCCAGTATTGTCCCAAAAAGAACATGTTTTGACAAGGTCCCATGTCTTTTCACCCCATTAAGAAGAGGGAGAGAAGCTTCCCAAGAAGCCTAGCTCTATCAACTATTATCATCCTCTTTTAATGACCCCATAATCCCTTGTGGGTTGAAGTCTGGGCAACTGCATGGAGATGACTGTTACTGGCCAGATGCCCTTCCTGTCGCCAATGCAGAGATTTTTTTCCAGCAGATATATTTTCAGTGGGCCAGTGGTGGGATTCCAAATCTTTTCCTACCAGTTCTGTGAGTCAGCGCTTTGCACATGCGCACAGCACTCAAAGAATGCCCTTGGTGTCAGCGCTGGTGAGCTGAGTTGTTTTTTAGCTCAGCTGAGGCACAGAAATTTGCTCTGCTGTGCAAATCAGCTGAACTAAAAAAACAAGGGAATATAGAACAGGGAACAATGGGGCGGGAGAGCTAGGCCAGCTGGAATTGGGATTTGCTGGTTCTCTGAACTACTTAAATTTCCACTACCAGTACTCCAAAACCGGTCCGAACTGGCTGAGTACTGGCAGTGTACCCAGAAAGAGAAATATCTGCCTCTACCTAGGATTAAACTCACAGCCTCCTGATTGTGAGGCGAGAGCTCAACCTCTAAACCACTGCACCACTCATAGCTATAACAACTATAATGCCACTATCTCACAAAGGAAGGTCAAGAGTTATCATTCTTCATTTTTCATGTCAAACATCAGGTAAAAATTACACTCTAATCTAAACAGTTCTTTGATTTTTTGAAAAAATCTTACATTATTAAATGATACTTCCTTCAATCGTATAGTGCATTTTTGTCTTGAAGGATCCTTAGCCTTGCTTCCCTCATCCCTGCTCTCTCTGCATTAAAAGGGAGAATTTATTATTATTATTATTTTTAAAAACTATATACTGAAGCTGAACCTTGGAAGGTATTTTCATTCTGTTCTGCGAAAAAATGAATCAGCTGCAAGCATTTTTATAGCCCATGGATAATCCTTCTTAATTGAATCTCAAATCTTGAAGCAGCTCAGACTGAATTGGTTTGTCTTTGAATCAAATCGCCAGTTTAAATCAAATCAAAGTTGATTCACACAGGCTCATAACTTTCTCATTTCTCATTTAGACACCCCAAGTATCTTCCAACAGTATTTAACACTGTTTTCTCAAAACTTTTGGTCTGTTTGATGATAGCTCTTTTTGCTCTTCAAAGGTCATGGATTATCCGTGAAATAACACAAAGATGGAAGACTGATTCTTCCACTGTGCCTTTTCATGTATACTGGGAAAATAAGAATCAAATGACATAAATTTTTAATTACAAGTATAGGAACAAATGTGCTAGGGGTTTGACAAGATTTAAGAATATTTTATGTTCAATAATGACAATTTTTCAGTCTCAGGATTGATTAAATTTTTATCGAATTAGTCTTGTCAATCCCTTTTCCTCATATAAAACCTTTCAATTTTTCCAGAGATGTGCTGATTATCACTACGGTACCATTGAAAAAAAAAGATGCTAAAATAATATAATTTATTATTATTTTTTTGCTTTCATTTTAAAAGAGACATTTTGATTGGAGTAACACACTGTAAAATCAGTAAAGGGGAAATTGAATATCACTCCCTATTCATTTCATAAAACAGAAAAAAATGTGTACAGTCTTAGATTGAATATAGGAGGAATCAGTGGTGATAAAAATCCAACACCCAACTGGGATTTTGAAATGCTTACAACTCTACAGGCATAGGAAATTAAAACATGAATCTATTATGGTGGAAAATGTATCACTTTGGAAGTATACATCCAGAAACATCTGTATTATGAAATGAGGAAATTAAATGAAATTATTTCCAACTGACTTGTGTCAAGAATTATTATACTTGAGTAGTATAACAATAGGCAACAAATAATGACCTTTTTCTGCCTGAAAATCTTTAGATAATGTACTTTTATATCCCAGCTCCCACGTCTCTAGTTGTCTTTTTGCAAGTCTAAACTTCCCTAATTTCTCTTAATTTGATCTTGTTTCCAGTCAATAATACACTATAATTTGAGTGTAGACATAAAGTTGTTTTTTTTAAAGAAAAAACTTTCTAGCTAGATTTTCCTAAGTTGGGCATTAAATATCAAGCAATGGGAAAAGTCTATTTCATGCATAAGACTGCCCTTTCACACAAACAATTGTCAAAACACAATTTAAGTAGTGCACATGAGACTGCAAAAAGGGAGGACAGGGAAACGAAAAATAAGTGAACTTGTTAGATACATGCACAGCCTTCCAGATTTGGAAAATCTGTCAGTGCTTTTCAATTGCTATCTTTAGCCCAGAGTTCCCAATTAAATTCACCATTGAGAAACTACATAGCAAATTTAAATAACTGAGGTAAAAATAAAACAATTATGCCACTTTGTTTAGGGTAGGGAAGGAAATAGAATGCAGAGGAGAATGGTGCAATAGTGACTTAGTGTTCCAGTGATAAAGAGATGTTGCATTGTGCTAGACTCTAGCATCTCCTCTCTGACGGAACAAGAAGAACAAATGTTCCATACTTGATTACAAAGGTTTTAGTATTGATCCATCAATCATTAGAATAGTTTTATTTGAGTAACTTCAGAGAGTTCTAGAAATAGAGCACTGTGGCTTATTCTTGCCACAGTAGTGAAATGAATTGTCCCTGAAATACATTGTGTCATTGGATTCTGTGCATCAGTGAGTGGCAGATGAGACAATACCATCAGATGGTCATCATTACTGCCAGATATTTGAATCTGATGCAAATATTGTATACAAACAAGGACCTTAAGAAAGCAAAGAATGCTAGTCTGTTTCAAAGGTGTTCACTATTCACTCTGCTAAAAGGGTTTCTTTAACTTTCCAACAATGATTAATCGATATGAAAGATCACTGCTTATAACCACTACAATATCTGTAGGTGAGATGTAAAATCTGAGAAATTAGTCTGGATTAATAATGCATAGAACTTTGTAGCTCTTAGATTTAAGAAATTATTCTTCCCATCAACATGTTTTAATAAAACTATTGCTTGTATTCTAACAACATGTATTTTTACGAGAATGGAACTTCTATGTACAAGAATCTAGATATATTATATGGTAAATATGTTGAAATATACCCTAGTCCTTGAAGCAAGTCTCACTGTGTATTAGTTAGATGCCATTCCGGCAGAAATTTGGAGGGGTCGAGAGAGCTGTTGGATAGATGTTTTTCTTGTTAGGATTCATACATCCAACATGTTCTATTGGTTTTGCTTTAATATGGTTCCAGGCAAAAGATTTTGACTTCATTGAACTATGCAAAGTTTTCCTGATATTTTACATAGACAGTGAAACTTCCATAAAAATATTGAGCCTCACTTTAAATATTTAAAATGCTACATTTAAAACACTCTGGCAGTCTTTTTTCTAATCAAGTAGTAGAGCTCTAGAAGGTCAATTGTTCAGATGAGACTAACATAAAGCAACTTTGCATGTATCTATAATTGAGTTAATCTTTTCCTTTTCAGTTTGCTTATCCAATTTGAAGTTTTTTTCATACAGCTTTTATATCTCTATAATGGTTCATCTGTTTTGAACATGCTGAACACTGCCCCAACCTCCCAAATTAATTAGCAAGTATGCTAATTATTTAGTTTTTCCATAGGGTGGGAGCAGAGAGGGAAAAGTTTTGTGTTTTATATTCTTTGTAGCCATCTTTGTGAATCTGAATTATTTACTCATGAATTGCTTCTGGAGCACAAATCATCATTGCTGAAGAACTGGGTGTGTCCTCCGAGCATTCGGGTGTTTTGAAAAGTGCTTGCCCGGCATCTATAAGAAAGGCAAACTTACTTTAATGGTAAAGGCCACATTGACTGCCAATGTTTAGAAGTGATTTAGATCATGAAGCTTCAACATCATTATATGTTCCAGTGGAGAAAGTAATGTTATAAGGCAAGAAATCTACATTTTTATATATGAAAGTGAAGTGACTAGTCACCAGTGGCCACAATATTGGAGCAGGTTAGATGACACATGAATGAAGCATCAAGCTGTGCTTTGAAGCAGGCTCATCTAAAACACCTCATGGAGGTGGCCTCTTCATTTCTAAGAGTAAAGGGAAATGATCATGTTGAAGTATGATGGCAACACCTCCTTCTGCACTGTACAAATGGACATCTGATCAGAACTTCCATCTCATTTTATAAATGGTACTTCAAGGTTACTCACGTTCCTTCCGGGTCATTGAACATGGTCTTCACAGCCCACTGCCTGAATCTCTTCATTTAAGTGAATCCAATTCACCTCACATGGGTGTAATAGAATATATGAGCTTTTCCTCTTATAAGAAAGAGATTTGTCTAATATGAACATGAACAGTAGATGACATGGTTCAGTATGGTGTGCAACCTAGCATGAACCTGAAATTAAATGTACTTGCTGCAGGAGCTATTTGTACAGTGTGAAGTGACTACCAACAATTTGTATTGCGGTTGCTAGGAGCTATCAAAAGAAATGTCAGTCCTCACAGCAAGTGATGAGATTTGACATATGGCATCAAAGCATCATTAAAATTACACCTGCTGCAGAAGTGGTTGTGTCTTTCAGGGGACTTTCAAGCAGAAAAGGTTACTCCAAGAATGCAAAAGGGCAGGACTCATTTTCTTTTCCCTTAACAGACAATTAAGAGTCTGAGAAGTTAGGTGGGAAATGAGGGAGAAAAAAAAGGAGTAGAATAATAATCATAATAATTAAAAATAAGAGGAAAGAATGTGATTTTTCAGTGGAGAATTAAATACTTTACAATTCTTTGCAAAGGTTACTCCGTTAAGTTTCCCCATTCAAAACATTCAGTTATCACTCCTGGCATTAAGAGAGTTTGGAGACAAATAAGATTGGATTTGTTTCGCAAAATGTTTTAATGGCACAAAGAAGGGAATGCTTTGGAATACTGAATCAATCAGTGCAGTTGCATTGGAAATATTGAATAAATCATATATGTTCCTAGAGATTTATGACTTATTTCTTCTTTTCTTCACGAGAATTTAATTTGCCAAACTATGATTTATTCATTTGTTTAAGTAGAATAAATCTAATTTAGTTGCACTTAATTCCAACTGAATTAAATCTAAGTAAGGGATGATGATCCTTGTGTTGATTGAAGCCAAAGGTAAAGCTGTAGAAGAGAGAGTGCAATGAAGAAATGATGATGCAAATCTAAAAAATCACATCATATGAGCTTTTTTATTTGTCTTTTTTTAAAAGGAAATGTGGTTTTATATGTCATGATATTTATCTATTTATTTATATCTTTGAATCAATCTTGACTCCTGGAATTCATGTCTGAAGCAGGACCAAAAGTTAAGTTTTGAGTGAGATCCAGTTTGGTTTTATTCATAGTTGGCTGACCAACCACACCAAGCATTCAATCCTCAATGAAACTACATCCACATGAAGATAAGCATGCAGTGGGGTACCTGAACCTTCTGTCTTGTGCCCAATACCCTTCAACAACTTCATAAATAATTTGGACAAGAAGATAGAAGTATAACTCATCAAATTTGCAGACAACACCAACCTGGGGAGAATTGCTAAAACTTTGGAAGATAGCGTCAAGGTTCAGAAGGAACTTGACAGACTTGAGCAATGGGCTCTATCCAACAAGATGCAGTTCAGTGATGAGAAAAGCAAGGTTGTGCACTCAAGCAGGAAAAACCAAATTTATAGATTATGGGACAGGTGGTACCTGATTCAACAGTAATAACTGTGAGAGGGATCAAAATGTCCTTGTGGTTCACCAGTTAAGTATGATCCAGCAATGTGTTGCAGCTGCCACAAAAGCCAATGTAGAACTGAACTACATCAACAGAGAGATAGCATCAAGATCACAAGAAGTGATAATACCATTTTATACCACACTAGTGAGGCTACACTTGGAATATTATATCCAAGTGTAGTACAATACAAAAAAGATGTTGAGAAGCTCATTAAAGAGAAGTCCAACCTAGAACTGAGAAGCTTGCTAAATAAAGAGAGATCCAACCTAGAACTAAGGAGAAATTTTATGACCGTGACAACAATTAATCAATGGAATAGCTTGCCTCCAGAGTTTCAGGTAGTCCATCACTGGAGGTTTTCAAGAATATACTTGGCAACCATTTGGCTTTGAACAGGGGGTTGGATTAGATGATCTCTGAGGTTCTTCCAACCCTATGATTCTATGTTTTATGTTCTAATAGTTCAGTTAAAGAACTAGGACCAGGGAAACTGGAATTCTAGTTTTGCCTTATGCAGGGTAATCAACTGGATGACTTTGGGCCAATATTCTTTCTAAACTCTTGGAAGACAACAATGTCAAATTATTTCTGAAAATCTTGTCAAGATTACTCAATATCTTGAAGGAAACAAGAAGCCATTATAATGCAGATACATTCATATGGCAAAGTACTGAAAAATTAAAGTTTGGGGCCTGTCATTGGTGATTCCATGTGGTTCTAGAGCTTGATTTTCTAACTGTTAATCCAATCATAATTAATAACACATTCATTTAAATATAATTAATTTATGTGTAGGATGCAGGTGTTTAAAACTGAAAGATGCCAGAGCCACAGACATTAGTGAATTGTCGTAGCAAGTAACAATCTAAATCCATTTTAGATCACTAATTTCAAGCATGCTCTTGGTAGGTGTGTTTTTAGAAGCACTGTTTCTGCACTATTTCTTGTCTGTCATCGTTTCCCTCATGAAAAAAATCACAACAGAGCTAACTATTTTCTGCCTGTTTAAAACATAAGAGCAACCTGAGGCCATTTGACTTTGTCAATCTCAAATTAATGCTTATTAGCTAATATACAGTTATTTTAATAGGCACCAATATAAACAGAAGCTTAATATTGTGGCATGAGGTGTCTCAATTTGTTCTTATCAAGTAAGAACAAAATTGTCATATCTCTCCCTCTCCCTCCCACACAGATCTTTCTTAAGACAAAACCTGAAACTTGAATAGATCCAGCAAAAGCCATAGTAATAGATATAAATTTGCAAGGGAAAGCAAATAATTCTGTTAGGATAGTAAAAAAAAAAGACTTCTAGTTTAATATTTTCTTTTGTAGAAGGTGAGGTATCTATAGCATACTATTTTGTTAATCATGTTCTTGTTCTAATTTAACATAAAATTGAACTAAATCCAATGTCTATTGTAATGCAATAACTAAATTTGGAATTACATGATTGCTGGAAGACTAAAGGCCTGTGGGAGGGGAGTGGAAGTCAGAAGAATGTGTTCTCTAGATTTTTAGACAAAATGCTGGTGAATTTTAATTTTAAAATAGCATGTGATTCCTTTATATTTATTTATACATTTTAATTTAATGTTGGGTTGTAGACTATTTTAACCTTGAAATAGAGCCGTATAAAACTAATGGTACTGAATATATATGAAAACAGCTGTCTGTATGCATATTGCGTATCAACACCAACTCTTCTTTAGCTACATCTGGTATACTGTGGGCCCATAACCAGTGTTAGGTAAGCTCCCCGTTGGGAGAGCGAATACGTTGTGAGAGTGTTGTTGCAGAACACACAAACCAGCATACAGAGACACTGCAGTTTAAATAGGCTTTTACTTTTGTGGAAATAGAGGTATCAGAGTCCATCAAACAGTCCAAGTCATACACGGATAAAACAGTCAGTCATCAACGTCTTTCAATTAAGAGATAATCCAAATAACATAGTCCAGTATCATATAATCAGTTCAGTACCAAAAGTTTGCTAGCAGTTGCAAAAACCTACAACAGCTCATGGCACTTCTAACAGCCAGCTTCCAAAACACTCAGACCAGATCAGACCAGCATCTAACAAACAAGAGAGCTAACAGTCATTCTGGCTCCCTCTTATGGCTGATTGAGGAAAACAGCAACCAATCACATTTTACAGTATGATTTAAAGAAACAGGTATAGCATTGTTACATGATTTATATATTGCCAACCCAACTGTTATATTATATTCCTAACATTGATGGGCATCTTAATGGGGATATGAAGGGAACCCCCAACTGACATCCCCCGGGCACCGGTGATGTCACCATTCAAGGTTTTTAACCTGGAAGAGCTTCAATGATCCCAACACAGCTATGAGGGAAAAGCAGGCTTTTGAATGGCACACCCAAATTTCAGTGAAATAATACCAACTGGAGAGCTAATTCCCCTCTCCTTTCCTAGGGAGGAAGAGAAGAGAAGCAGGAAGAAGGGAAGCAGTAATAAAGGGAGAAAAAAAGTCTCTATTTCCTTTCTTCCACTCCATCCTGTTGCTAGCACCATGGAGTGGGGTGAAGCAGAAGAATAAGAAATAGTTAAATGGGAAATAATGATTTTTCGTGGAATTGGGCAACTGACAGTAGAACAACTTCGGCCAAGCTTCTTTTGGAATGCTGGGACTTGTCATTCAACTTCTTTGAGAATTCCATCACCTATCTATTCTAACCAATGTGGTTTGAATTTGCAGTAATCTCAGAGTTTGGGCAGACTATAAGAGTTCATACTGACATTCATGCATGCTAAAGTCAGAAGAAACTCTAGTCACCATCACTGATGGATTTCACCATGCAAATTCCTTTGAAGTTTAGCCAAAGTGAGAGTCCAAATATGCTGCTAAATATTAGCTTGAAGTAATATTTAGCAAAAAAATATTATTCTAAAGCAAATAGTCCCTTCAGGAAACTGGTGTTGATAGAAGTAGTGTTAGACAAAAGGCCTAAAGACCATTATCAAATGCTACGTGTTTCCAGGTAATGAATTTCTCTTTTAAAGATCCTTACCTGTTTTGGGGGCTTTAAAAGGCTCTTCAGGTGTAGATATCATGAGATTATTTTAGTGGCAAGATGATAAGCATTATAATTTTATCTTTTCAAGACTTCATGCTTAGGTGCTAATAATAAAATCAGGAGACGTGTACAAGAAAATGTTATCCTTGCATATTATTATGTCCCAGACATCTGGGCTGCCTACTTACATGGCTGAACCATGTTTATAAATGGCTAAACAATGCTGAAAACATTGTATCCCTCATGATTAATAAAGCTCTTTCTCTGTCTTAATGCAATGCTATAATTCACTAGCTTTGAATTTTTTCCTACATCACAAACTAGAGCGAATGTATTTGCCATTAATTTTAATATCTTTGTAAAAGCAGAATTGGTTTTTTTCCCTGTTATATTAATTATGTGTGCATTACACATGTTTGGTCTACAACAAAAACAAAAATATAAATATTATGGTCTGAGGGATACACAATGTTTTCCTAGGACGCTATGCAAATACCCAAAATATATTCAGGGACAAGTTTTATGGCATACTTTCTCAAATGCCTTATTGTATCCTTTTATTTAAATTCAAAAGAAGCCAAGGAACAAATATACCCATCCTTTTAGTCAATGGGGGAACCATAAGCAATATCATCATTAATTTTATTAATTCATACTAAGAACCAGCACAGTTTCTATGTTCTACATTAAGGGGGCCTTATCTTAATTGGATAGCCAGAATGCTCATGTACAACGATCTTTCTTCTTGAAAATAATTGGCATCTTTACAGGCAGCTCAGGCATAAAGAGGACTTTGTTGTAGTGTTCTGATTTTTTTTAATTGCAATTCCTTTTTGCTAGATGCTTATAAGCTGGCTTTATTGTGTCTACTTATAGGCAGTAAAGCAGTGCCACTAAGCTCATATGTGAAAAGGTAGTTTGGGATTCTGAGACTCAACCTTTTTCAGACAAGCATTTTTATTATATGATATTTTACATTTCATTATTTGAAGTCTGCTTTGTATGCAGTAGAGTCCATTGCTATGTATTGAAAAGATAAAAATATATAATATTTATCAGGAGCTTTTTTTGAGCACACTTCTTCAGTTCTTGAAACAGTGCTTTAATGCAGGGGTTTCCAAACTTGGCAACTTTAAAATTTGTGAACTTCAACATCCCAGAATTTCGCAGCCAACATGGCTGGCTGAGAAATTCTGGGAGTTGAAGTTCACAAGTCTTAAAGTTGTCAAGTTTGGAGACTCTTGCTCCAATTTTCCCATATTACAGCTAGTACTGGGGTTGAGACACCATAGCTAATCCTTGATAATACCAGGACATTCGGCTTCACAGTTCAGTTATTCTCTATGGTACAGAACTCAATCCTCCAACAAACACCATAGAATTCCCTTATTTTTCCAGTAGAACATGGACGTTTGCACATGACTGTTTCTTTCCTGAATTCCTCCAAAAATGTTTTGAAGTTGGCTAGCGACTAATTTTGAAATTGGGGAGAGTCCTTTGAAAAGCCTATTATAAGGTCCTGAGAGCTCTATATATGTATGTGTATATACATACACAAACAAACAAACAATGATGGGATTCAGTCAGTTCACACCACTTTGGGAGTTAACTGGTTGTTAATTTTCTGAGGTGCTTGGTGAACTGGTTGTTGGAAGAAATCATTAGGGCAGAGAACCGGTTGTTAAATTATTTGAATCTCACCATTGCAAACAAACATGCATATTTGAATAATTTGGTGGCATTCACTTTTTTTCTCTTAATTGCAGAGAAATATAATGTTGAAACTTCTTTGCCATAAGGTTAATAGAGTTTTCTCAGGTTGGAGGAGATCCTTACATGAGGGGATTCTGTTTGGACCATGCTAACTGGTTCCAAATTCACAGTGCTAATAATCTGGTTTATTTGGATTCTGCTTCATTAAATTGGCATTTCTAGATAATTATCCCAATAAGCTGTAGTATAACAATTAGAAAAACTATCCTACATGAAGACACTGAATAAACCTACCTGAATAAATAAAAATACTAGAAAATTTCTTGGAAGTCCACTGACCTAGAGCCAGCCTTCTCTGGTGAAAAAAATGGCTATCTCATTAGCAGACAAATATTCTCACAGAGTTTCTAACAACTTGGTGACAGGGCATCTTATCTGACATTAGTCTTTTCTCTCAGGCACCATAATGTGACTGGTTACCTAGAAATTTTATCTGTCAAATGCTGCCATGCTTGCGTGGCTATTAGCTTAATTTCATTTAAGTACTATAATAGCTGATTTATCACCCTCATTTTATTCCTTTTTCTTTCTTTCTTTTGCCTCTGGGAATTTTCTTTTTTCAGCAGAAGACTCTTCTTATGACAGAAAACATTTGACTTTCATATGCCACTTTGTCATGCATAAATAAGTTAAAGTATCTTCAAAATACATGACTCATGAAAAAAAAATTCCAGAATGGATGTCTAAATCTTAACATACCTATGAGTCTTTATCACAGTAGGAAAACTTCATGTTTTCCCACTATCTTCTCCTACTATCTCCTCCTCGTCCATCATCTTCACAGATAAATTCCTTTCATAATCTGAATTTAGCAGGTTTAGTCAATAATATAATCCTCTGTAATACTTAAAAATGAAAACATTGCATGAATATATGCATATCACACTGAAGGGAGTTTTGTAAATGCAGTATATATGTGGGTTATCTCTTTTGATAGGCCCCCTAGCCCGAAACACAAGCTTAGACAAGGTTAACAAATAATTTAATTCTTTTATTGAAGAAAGAAAATGGTAGGTGTGAAAGAGAACGAGATGGTTCTAGCATAACAATAATCAGAGGTTAACAGATCTTTTTTATTATTTTGTGGAGATTGATAGATTTGTAGTGAATCCTAATATAGGAAACTGATAAATAATCAAATATTATTCTATTTCTGGCAAGTAGTAGAAGTTATGTTAGATGAATATTTACTGTATATAACAATTTGATATTTACTATTGTTAAGCAGCCATTAAAGCTCTGGAAAAGATATTTAAATGCCATGATGCGTCTATATCTACAAAGACTGGGATTATGTAAACTATGGTATTCAAGCTATGAAAGTGAAAGTTAGATTTTGAAGAAGCAGTGTAGGAAGAATATTGACAGTTTTGAAATTTGGTATTGCAGAAGACTTCTGAGAGAACTGTAGACAGGCAAGAAAACAAATTGATGGATCATTGAACAAATTCAACTCAAGAGTTCTCAATGTGGCACCAATGATCAGGCTCAAATTATCCCAGTTTTGACACATTATGCAAAGACCCAGCTCTTTGGAAAAGGTTTTAATGCTGGGATGAGTGGAATGATATAGAAGAAGAGTGCAACCAGCAACAAGTCGGATAGTTTCAATTAAAGTGGAGGTGAATGCAGTAATGAGAGTGTTGAAGAATAGATCATAGAGAAATTGTGATTGCTGGGAGTAAAAAAAACCCTTGATATCACACAATCAATCAATCAATATGGTTGTATATAAGATTGGTTGGTTTTATTCTGTTATAAATATTGTGCATATTTCACTTAGCTTGTTTGTTAAGCATTCTAATCACCAGGATAGTTCTTTATATGGAAATAGGTTAACCATGATATTTTCTAATGATGGTTTCACTTAGGATAGTTTTTGATGATGATGACACCAATCTGAGTGTAATTGTTTGATTTTATTCCGCTTCCATCATCTCAAATCTAAGTGTTTTTATTTCACCTTTCTAAATATCATCTTTCCTGAAGTTGCAATGACAGATAAAGTTGAATATCTTTTTAAAATGAAAATCACCTTTAAAAAATAAATTAGAAGTAAAGAGTTCTGAATAATTATACAAGTTGTTTTTTTCCTAGAGGCAAGATTTTCATTTCATTTATTCCCCTCATCTTGCTATAGATTAAAAATACAAGAAAGCTTTAAATGTGCAGTTTCAAAGTGAAGGTCGGAAGTGGCCTAAACAAAGAGCACAGCAGGACAAATTATACTTCTTCTGGCCATAAAAATAATTAAATGCAATAAACCATATTAGAATGTCATTAAAGATGTTCCTCAAATGAACAAGACCAAAGGAAGGCTGAGTTGAAAGTGAACCACTACAGTATTTCTAGCTTGAGAAAGAAAGACCTTCTCACAGTAGTAATCTTAGGATTTTTTTTTTTACAATTGGAAACAGATAAAGAAAATGAAAAATATGTTTTCATTGAAGTCTGTATGTGACTCTTCTGAATGTCAAGAGGGCTAACACAAACTAGTGAATATGCATACATGGAAAAAACATTTTGACATAATTTTTAATACTTCTATGGTCTGGAGACTAGAGATTCAGTATTAAATATATTAAAATTAACAAGTCTGAAGGAAATTGTTAAGATGATAGAAAAGAAAATAACAATAATTCATAGAAACTAGAACAATCAGAATCATGTGTGCATGGAACACAAATTTCATAGATATAAATATTTATTTATTTATTTATTTTATAATTTATTTTTTGCTTTTTTAAAAACCAAGAGCAACTTCCAGTGATTCTCTTAAAAATCCTATTTGTTTTTTGTTGACAAATATGAAGGGTCCCTCTTGATCGATGAAAATGGTGTGGAAATGTTCTTATTCATATTCATTAAGCCATTCAATCCTAATTAATATATCTTCCTCTAGATTCATCCAGCTATTTGCCACATGGTGTGACTTGTTTGTTTTGATACAATTCTAACAAGGTGCATTATTTTGTTGATTCACTGAGCTTTCTTTATTTTGTTTTTCCTGTAAAGTTATATGTAACATAAACTGAAGTGTGGCTAAAATGAACACAGAGACACAATTGCAGAAACCAATAAAGAAAAATGATGTCTACTGTAATTTATATCTGTAGTTTCTATTTTCCAGAAATCAATATATACAGGCTTGTTTTTATTTGTGAAGAATAAAGAAGCCATTGTGTTTTTATGCTTGATATCCTTTTCTATCGCCAATATATGATTTGATACAATATGTTTGGATATGAGTCATCCATGTCATATTTATTTATCCATAAGACCTCTTACGTTTTTCTGTATGTAGGTGTTTCACTGCTAACTATGATTAATTGGTGAATGCCATAATAAACTGGGGGAGAACAAAGGTTTATGTGTTTTTCATCTGGCGAAAGGATTCCTGTCACAGGATTATTGACAGGAAGAACCACAACTGACACATATTGAAAATTTGTATTTCATTTCTTTTTGTAGCCAATATTTTACCTCTGTCTAGAGCTGTACTTTTTTTTGTATCTTTTTTTCCTGAACATGGTATGAAAGTGAGAGTATTAAATAATATTTTTAAGCCATAATATTGACAACAGACAGAAAAAGGCATACTTGTTTTCATTTCTTCATCACAGGCAAAAGCAAAGGATATTTCAAATAATAGATTGGCTCAAATATATGTGGTAATTGACCAACAAGTCATCTTTGGCAAACACTCTATGCAATCATTCATTTGCTCACATGTATGTAAATTAGCCAAGAATCAATGACATGCTTGGGTTTCAGGATGCAGCTTTCATACACTTTTACAAAGGTAACAATATCCCTTTTTTCAAATGTTTACCCTGAACATGAAGTGATCTTTTTCTGCACCAATCATCTGCTGAAAATATACTCAACCTTATGTAAAGTTGTGAATTCTTTTTGGAATCCTGAGAAAGTAGTTAGGATTCTCAAAACTAACAATCCAATTGATTTCTGGAACATAAAACGTACCCACTGTTAGGGTTCACTCAGCTGATTGGGATCATTCCCTTCTGATGTTGCAAGAAGTTAGGAATAATTTCTTAATAAATCATTTTTAAGTTTTATTGAAGTGTTAGTGTCTCTATTGGTTCTCTTTCTTTTGCCCTGCAAATTCTAAATTAAGTGATGACATGCAAATTAACAGAAGCTATATATAGGATAATATCAAGTGGGCAAATAACTAATAAAGAAAACAAGAATATGCCCATGATCAAAGAGAGAAAGTATAGCAGCTTGTTAAAAAACTATGAGCTTTTTGATATTATTCCTAAATATTTTTTATTGAAAATTGACATGTTTCAGCTCAACGATACACATAACATTTAAGCAGTCTTTTTCAGCTCAATGAGTGTCAAGCTTGAGTAATAATTATGACTGATTCCTAGCAAGTCTCAGATGGGGTGCTTTGGAGACCTCGGCTTTAGCTCCCAGTTAATCAGTTTTGGAGAAAAAAAATCATGCCTTTCTCATTTTAACTACTTTTCCTATATCCTGTCAGTTGCTTATTAAGTAAGTACGGCTAACCTTAAATTACTTTGCTGTAAATGTTTCTTAGAAGACTTAATAACATTGATGCTATGCCAGACACTATATTAGACACAGCTGTGTACAGATTATTTTAACTGCAAATATTCTTGAAACATTGTCTCATACATATGAGACTAAAATACCAAAACTGACCCAAGCCATTCACTGAATTCTTTGGCTAACCTAAGTTTTAACCATGCCTTGATGAACTGTATTCCATTAAGATAAAGCTTCCTGTCCCACAGAGCTACTGTAAAAAAAAAGTTGTATATAGACAATCTGTTTCTCTCCTGAAGGTGTGAAGCACAACAATTTGTCCTTTGGAGGTGACAACATCTGCTTATCCCAAAAGGAAAGACATCTTTGCAAATATTCATAGGCAGTGCTTTCTTAAGTGCTCAGAAGCTACATAACTCCCCCCCTCTTTCCTTGAACCTGGAAAAATATGTGATCAAATGAGTAGAATTTGTGGCAGAGAATATGATGGACACTAGCCAAATATTGCTGGATGATTTTGGTCACCACAGAATATGGCAAAAAACAGCAGTGCTGATAACCCCAATAGGAATTTGATTTTATTCTCATCACTATTGCTGGAATGTAAGACTTGAAGGCCTGAGGAGGCTGGTTCCCTAGTAGAAATAAAATGAATCACATTATCAACCCTACCAGAGAGCACTGAAACATACTTAACTCTTAAGCTTGACTTATCTTTCTTCCATATTTTCCTTAAAATAAGAAAAATAAGGCCAAGCCAATGAAGGTTCCAAAATTGTTTCCTTTCTTCTTATCCATCCTCACTTCCCTCCATTCCCATACAATTTTTGTCCCAGAACTACTCACATGAAATGTGGCAGTGCTTTTGTGATTCCTGGAATTTTTTGGTTTTATTCAGCCAGTTCCAAGGGAAATTCAGACAGCTCCACAGCTCAGTCTGCTGCGTTTTAATAGAGATTCAGTGGCCCACCTTGACATCCCATCACTATTTGTGAAGAAAAACGCAGATGCTTTTTGAAAAAAAAAAGAAGGGCAGCAACACTGCGAGCTACAGCATTACCATGATAGATGTTATTCAATGCCACCTAAACTACTGCATTTGACTAGTGTCAGCTATGTGTAAATCAACATTGCAAACCACATGATGGAGCCACTGAAAACTTTTCTTTTTTTAAAAAAAAAAGTCTTCATAGGCAGAATGATTTGCTGCCTTTTGTCATGACTCACTGGTGGCATTGTTGTCTGCCTCATGTCCATGTATTAACTTTTATGGTTACTTTAGACCACATTGCTTTTTTTAAAGCAGAACAGTAATTTACCCATTTCTTAGTCATACAGATTAAGTCTAAAAATAAACATACCACTGGAAACTGATACATTGATGTAACAAAGGGTCTTGCATCACCAAGAATGCTTTATAAATTAGAACTGTAGGAAAAAAAATATAGAATACTTTCCTATTATAAAGTGCCTAAAATAACTAGGAGATATTTTGTTTTAGTTAGACAATTTATTGTCTATTTTGTTACATAAGTTTTATCCATGACTAAGTAAGTGCATCACGTATGCATATATATCCCATGTTCACAATCTATTCACAAACATTTATCTTTTCATCCTATAGCCCATCTCTTATCTAAAAACAAATCCATCAGTCCTGGTGTCAGCAGAAAGTTTTATAAAAGTCAAACCAGAATCTATTTCCCACAATAAGCTGTTTGTACTTTATAATGAATTCCAAAATATTATTGTAAAAGTTTCAATATTCCAATTTTATCTGGATCCTTAGTCAATTTGATAACATATTCAAATCAAATACTAAATAAATTTCAAATTCTTTAAATTCTTAAACTTATAATTAGTGTCATCCCCGTCCCTCCCGTCCCCTGATTTGGAATTAAAGGCAGACTCATCCACTATTTTTAAACTTGTCCTTCTGAAGGTCTCTACTGTACTTAGAAATAGCTAATGAGTAATTTCCAAAAGTGATTAGAGAGTGAGGTTTGTGAGCCTAGTGTCCTTTAAAAGTCTGCATCATGGTTGTGAGCAGCAGTGGGTACTGGCAGGCACTATTACTGGTTCGCCTGTGCTCATGCTGCACGGGCACATGCTCTTGATGCGTGCTGCGTGCACATGCACAGTGGAATTACTATTGTTCTGCGCATATGCATAATGGAAAAACAAGAGAACTGGTTCGGGGGTGTGGCAGGCCTTGGTCGCTGCCAGTTCCAGTGACCCAGGTCACCAAACCACTACCAGTTCAGCCGAACCAGACCGAACCGGTAGGAACCCACCACTGGTTGTGAGTATGATGGATATCCTGTCATATCTAGATGCTCAAACTTGCTCCCCTTTTGGGAAGTTGCCATCTGAAGCACATGTGGACAATATCCCAGTCTCTTCTTATCCAGAGAGGTTCCAAAGAACTGTTAAATATACCAGTTCCTTGGAACCTACTGACTGGTTCTTTGGTCTTTGCTCCACTTTCACAAAACTATCTTCAATTCACTATATGTCCCCTCCACATTACTCCACCTTCCGAAGCATAGACACACAACCATATACTTGTCTAAAGGAAAAGGTTCCTCTGTGAGATACATTAGTTTTCTACACAGCTGTAGTGGTAGTTTGTCCTCTGATTTGCCCAGAACATGAGAGAAAATTGAATACAGGGGTTGTCTCTTATTTCTGTGGTGTGGAAAGGAGTAAATATTTAATTTAATTGTGATTTTTAGCCCAACATTTAAAATAATAATAGATAACTTTTCTCTATTCCTTCTTTTCTTTATCACACTTCAGAACCATTTGTTGAGACCATTTCTGAACTATGGATGCAGTGTATTAGATTTGACTAGGTAGAAAAATAGGAGAAAAATGATGACTATAAGTTTTTTCTAGTTCTATACATTGTCCAGGTTCATTGAATTGGAAATATAATGAATTCAATAAATAGATAAATCTACTTCCTCCTTTCTATCTCAAAGTAAATCAAATTCAATAACCCTATAACTAAATATTTGTGAGCTATTATAGTCTTTTAACTCTGGCCAACCACTAAACTAAAATCTAACCATCTCTCTTAGATACCAAACAGCTCTCTTTTCTTATATTCATTTACATGTAAAATCCAATAACTGCTTTCTTAATTTAGAATCCTCTTTCTGTTTGGATAGAATCCCTGCATTCTATTTAGTAAGCTAAAATATTTGTACCACACTGCAATATATAGCAAATTTGTTTAATGAATCAAAATCATTTTGCAAATTTCTTGGTATGATTCAAGAAGAATGAGTTCAAAATATTTATATTTTGTCTAATTAAAATAGCTAGGATAAGTTAGCATAGTTTTTAAAAGTTGCACCAATAGTTTCTGTAGTTTGATCTCTATTTGTCATCTTAATGACATGAAGATTCTAAAGAAAAATAATAATAAATCACAACTAAATAATGTACATTGTAATTTTCCTACAGTTCCACTCACTTAATTCAAATAATGACACTCTTTCCTAAGATACTGTGGGGGTAAGACACCCCTAACACCCTTCAGATACAGCCTGGTATGTCTTAAAATGGCTTCTACTGTACTGTCGTAAATGGCTTCTATTGTACAGCGCAGTGGAGTTGCCATGGTAACGGCTTCACAGTACTCCACAAGGGGGCTCCCTCTCATAAGGGGGAAAATCCAACATTAGAAATTACAATGGTTCCAGACATTTCCCCCCTATAAATAAATACCCAGGCAATGCCAGGTTATCAGCTAGTAATAAGTAAAAAAGAGAGAGAAACATTATTGAAATGGGAACTTGTACTGATTTTCCTTAAACTCCCATCAAAACCAACAGCACATCAGAATGGGCACTATCAATGGATTGACTTCCCTCTCTTCTTTGCAGGCTCCTAATTGTCCCTTGTGTCTGGTTCACAATGGACAGAACTATGATGAATATATAGCACCCACATGAAAAGAAAGGGCAAAAAAGGGATATTGCATTACATGATTGAAATATTATATAACATAGGAGACACTTGCAATATTGCAATCTACAAAAACAGTCCTTTTCTATCATGGAAATTAATTTTGTCATTGCTTTAGTGTTAAATAAAATAATATCCTACTACTATACTTGCAATTGAATGAAATAATAAGGATTTGATTGTTGAGAAATGGAATATAGATTGTCAATATCTTTGTCAATTCAACTTTGTTTTTAAATGTGAGACATTAATTCAGATTGCTTCCATGTATAATTTGACTGACATGCATTCAGAAAGCATTTCAAGATGTGCTTGTAAAGGTTATGCCCATAATGCTGTACATAGCCTAGAGGAGATCATTGTTAGAAACTTTGATGAGTTTTTTAAGAAATGGTGATACAGGGCTAAAAATCTCCTCTCTTCAAACAGCTAATGATTCCAAAGAAGATAAACAGCTGGTGATGACAATAGCTGTTGAAAAGGAGAGTTGCACTGGGATTAATTACCAAGTTCAACTATTAATTTTTGTTATCAATTGTGCAATTGTTCTGGATGTTCTGTCTCTTAAATAATGCATGCTTTGGATCCGTTTTCTGGATTGAACAAATTCTAAGATTACCAATTTCCAACACATTTTAATTTTTAAACAAGTTAACATTAACATAAAAACACTATCCTAAACTAATGTAAACAATGAATAATTTGTTGAACTATTAAAGGAATTGATTTACTGGACAGTTGAATGTACAAGCCTTCTCAAAATTATAATTCCTTCTGAAGATTTTCTAACCAACAAGTTTCAATTTTTTATCTACAATGCTCTCATTCTCTCCTTCCTTCCTTCCTTCCTTCCTTCCTTCCTTCCTTCCTTCCTTCCTTCCTTCCTTCCTTCCTTCCTTCCTTTGAAGATTCCTATACGTGTATTGAGATCACTAGTGGTTAATTCTTAGAAAAACGTGTGTAGGATTGCAACCTTAGGATATAAGCAAGCAAACTTTCAGACAAAAGCTGGGAGAATCAAACTCCTTTTAAATTAGTAAGGGGGGTTAAATAGATGATTATTAAAATACTGGTCAATTATATTAAAATTCTATTAATGATTAACACTGAAAGAAAATAATCAGTTGTCATCTGAAATATCAATATTGAATGTATGTATAGGGATGTGTGTTTGTGTGTGTATACACATACACATACATACCTACATACACACACACACATACATATTGGTACATACATCTTCCTACTTCATTAAATAATTTGTTTCTCATGCTTGTATTTGATAAATTCAGCATGAAGCAGTTAGTTGACATGCTATGAGTACATTATTTCTTTTTGGAAAGGCTTTTGCTTTTATTTTGCCAAAAAAGAACATTCAGTAGGGCAGGGAAGCACTATAAATATATAATTAAATTCTTACCAAGGCTGCTGATTTACATGGCAGAGCTGCTATGTTAAATTTAGGCAACAATAATGACGCAGTTGGAGCGTGCCAAGAAAGTGAAAGCATATGCTAATTTTGTGGAAGAAAATGGCATGATTAATCATTTATTATAAAACCCAGTAAGACGAAATGATTACCGCAGTTTGTAAGGGAAGGTCACACTTGAACTTTGGGTAATATGCTAATGATATTTGAAAGCTCTTAGTACAATGTCTGCGCTCCAAATGTACCTGGAAAATGTTGCAATTATTTCTCTCTATTTCTGCTGCTTTTGTTTTCCAATTTATTTCCATGCATGAGGAATCCTAAAATACACACTTGAGATAAAGGAAGACAAACATGCTTGAGGAAACAATGATTCTTCTTTGTTTTATCAGCCAAAAGGATAAGAATGATTTCTGTCAAGACAAATGCCCTCTGAATTACACAAAATGTTAAAAAAAAAAAGAAATTAAACACAAAACACTCATCAGCCTACCGACCTCCAGCACTGATTAAACAAACCCTAGCAATAACAGATTGTAGGGTGGAGAAAACGTGATGGGACATTAACAGTTACATTTGTTGATGTATACTCAAAACATTTATATTTTTTTCTTACCCTGCCTCATCACCTCAAACTCTGTGGAATGTATGATATGATCTTAATTTAAGAACTCTAAATCAAAGAAATATTGGGATATGTTTTCAAACTTGGATTCCGTCATTTTCAAAGGTTGCATATTGAAATGCACATCTGTAGACCTCTGGTAACAGGAGGAATATTTAATTCACTTTCCTATGAACATGTCAGGTCTTAACTCACTGCTGGTTTACACACTGTCTCCTACTGGATGTTATCTATTTCCCATAAATTTAAATCAGAGATAATCCAAAGGAGAAGGTTACAACATAATTTTAAATACATTGTAACATTCATCCTAGAACAGGGTGAGAAACCCAATTTCATTGAGGGCCTAGCATCAGGGCTGTGGTTGACCTCAGGGGGTTGGGCAGGAATGGCCGACTGGGTGGGTGTGGCTGACTGGGTGGACATGGCCAGCTTGACATCACTCACTGGATGTGGCTGACTGGGTGGTCTTGGCCAGCTTGATGCCACTCCCCAAACTGCTGGCATGTTTCCTCTTCACATTGGGTAGACCAGACCAAAGTCCCACTAGCCCAATGTTTTCCTTTTCGGATTGAGTAGACTGGGCTGAGGTGAGACAGGACGGCTATCCCTTACATTTTCTAGGACAGCCCTATTGGCTGGATCTGACCACATTGCAGGCCTGATCCGGCCTACGTGCCTTGTGTTTGACACCTAGGTCCTAGAACATCTCTGAAACTTTGTAAGGGGCATAAAGTTAATCTGTAATTTTAATACAATGCTTAATTGGATGTATATAATTGTTACAGTAGGAAATGACAAGGTTGCACCCAAGGAAAGGGACAACTGTGTCATCAGTCTCAAATCCCTTCACACCCACAAGTTCAGCCCACCCTGAACTCCATTTACTCTTATCTACCACCAATTTGCTTTGACCATTAGTGGTTCAGATTCTTCTACAAAGCATTAGCTTACAATAAACTTATATTCGTTTGAACTGCCTGGACTCCTGATTTTCTGTGCTTGACCTTTATATCCTATAAACTTTTAAATAAAGAAAGCTTTACTTTCCCCATTGCATTATTCATTTCCTGATAAGTGGTGTAAAAATATATAAGAATCATAATAGTGGCTTTCAGCCCCATTACTTAGACAACAATAAATCTCTTTGAAAAGAAGAAAAAGATTCCAATTTCTGAAATGATCAAAATAGAATCTGAAGAGAATAGGAAAAATGGATTACATAATAATCTTATAGGGGTTGGGAAATATTAAATCTAAGGAAGATTGAGAGTCACATATTTAAATATTCTGTTTTCTATTTTTTTTTCCTTTTGTACTTTGTATTTTTTTCTATTATTTTCTAATTTTAGTTTGTACTATACTTTAGCATTGTTACATTTTAAAATAAAAACTATTTTTTTAAAAAAAAGCACAACAGAAGGAAGAGTGTATGAAACAATTTCTTTCCAGATCATTAAAACAGATGTGTCTCATGATAGACAGCTGCTTCATAAGTTGCATCCACTTGTCTTAATAAATGTATCAGAGAAAGCCACATCACTTCCATAGGAAAAAGTTTTAAAAAATATCTACATACATGCTGAGATAGTCCAAAGTGTCTTGTAAGCTTGAAAAACAATTTGGCTCATTTAAGTATTTTTCTTTAATTGCTCAACGTGTGTTCCCAACAGAAATTTTTTATTTGGCTTTCTTCTTCTTTTATGCATTTACTAATGACATGGAACAAACTTTAAAAAATGAGATATTAAGATCCATGAAGTTTCTTCTCCTTATGGAATAGATATTGACAACAGAATATTTCTAAAGAACTGAAGGAGTAACTAATCGATTTTTTAATCTCTAATTTGTCCAGTCAGGATGTATCCAAACAAACTCTTGTAGAGTTTGTATTTTTATTATTTCAAATCAAACGGATAAAGCTGTATTTAATTTATTAATTGTAATTTAGAAGTGGCTCATACTCTTAACTGACATTTGTTCTGAAACTTTAGAAGGAAGATCAGGATTATAAATATTCATTAAAACACATAAATAAATAATCATTATTACTTTAAAGTTCAGATGCAATTAGTGTGAAGTCTTTTGAAATATTACAAGAACCTCCATCTGGAAAAAATCTCAGCTGCCTTCTCACATTCCATTTTATGTCTTCACTTAGTGTAATGCAGGTAGTTATCAATTTTGTTTCATGTAGACATGAAGGAAAAAAATTTGAAATTCATATTTCATGGAAAACTCAAATTTACAAATCTGAATCTTTATGCGAAGGAAAATTTAGTTATCCTTTGAGATTTGCATTTCTCTAAATTTGTGATAGAGAAACAGAGTAGTGGTGTAATGGTTAAGGCATCATCTCAGAAATTGGGAGACTGTGAGTTCTACTTTACAGTCCTACTTTAAGACCAAAGCTTGCTGACTTGGGCCAGTCACTTTATCTCAGCTCTTGGAAGGAGGCAATGGCAAACTACTTATGTAAAACCTTGTCTAAAAGGACTGCAGAGACTTGCCTGGCAGTCTCTGAAAGTTGAACATTATGATGCAGAAAAATGTGCAATGCGTGTTCAAATACCCTGTTTCCCTGAAAATAAGACCTCCCTGGATAATAATAACCAGTTGAGCTTTTGAGCACATGTGCTAAAATAAGCCCTCCTCCAAAAAGATGGAAGGTACTTACATTCCCTTACTTGTAATTACAAATATTTTCTTGTGACACCTGTTGGCCCAGCCCAAATCTGGGTTATTTGGCATGATAGGCCAAGGAAGTTACACAGGATAGAGTAAACTGGAGTCCAAATATTTATTTCTATGCAAAAACAAAGGTTATGAAGCTAAGCCAAATCAAGCATGCAAAAACCCAGCAAGATACAGAGTTCAGGGGTGGGTTCCTCCCGGATTGCCCCGGTTCACGCAGACCGGATGGTCGGTGAACCCAGAAGTAATTAACTTCCGGGAACTCTGGTACCGGTCCTGGCTCCTGTCGCTGCAAAGCGCTCTTGCTGACAAGGCAGCACGACCCGCTCACCATGTAGAAACAGCAAAAGAAGGAACAGGAGAGGCGTTCCAAGCGGGGCTTTTCAAACAGCCAAACTCCTCTCCTGTCCCTTCTTTTGCTGTTTGAACAAGCCACGTGGGTTGTGCTCCCTTGTCTTTCATAGCCAGCTCATTTCAAATTGGGGTGGGGATCCATGGAGAGGGACAGAAAAAATCAATTTCTTCCCCCCTACCTCAATTGGAAATGAGTTGGCTATGAAAGAAAAGGGAATGCAACCGGCACTGCATGTACAGACAGCAAAAGAAGGAACAGGAGAGGAGTTCCAAGCGGGGCTTTTCAAACAGCCAGACTCTTCTCCTGTCACTTTCTTTTGCTGTTTGAACAAGCTGTGCGGGTTGTGCTCCTGGTTCTGGGGATTCCCCCCCCCCCAAAAAAAAAAGACCGGCTGCCTGTCTCTTCAGAACCTGTGGCTTTTCAGGATTTTCTTTTTAAAAAACGCCTTTCTGGGTGATCCTGAAAACCTGCAAGGTTGCTTTGGAAGGGGACAGATGGGCAGCATTTCCCCCTGCCCCCCTCCCTGGGTGCCTGCAGCCTCGGAGCCTGCAGCCTTAAAGCAAGCTTTTGCACAGTAAAGAAAATCTTCTCACGAGCGAGAGAAGTTCTTAATTGCCTTTACTGTGCAAGTTGCTGCAGGCTGTGAGGCTGCAGGCAACCAGGGATGGGGTGGGGGGAATGCTGCCTGTCTTCCCCCTCCCAAAGCAACCTCCAGGTTTTCAAGATCATCTGCAGAGGCGTTTTTAAAGAGAAAACTGTCTTCTTGGGAGGGGCAATGGGCTGCGCTCAGAGGAGCCAGCGCCCGGGGTGCCCTGAAGCAGTGCCAGCCAACATGTCCATAAGAAAAGCCCCAAGGGCAAGTGCGGCAGCGCCACACCCACCTCCGCCCTGCCAGCCACCCAGCAACACATCCCTTCTACTCAGCAGGCGGGCCGGGTAGGGGCGCGGGCATGGCCCAGGAGAGGTGGTTAACGGGGTGGTGGTGGTGCTGCACAGCCAGTCCTCACTCAGCAGCAGTGGTGAGCTCCACGATGTTGCCTTCAAGGTGAGCAGTGGGCACCACATGGCTGGGGTAGTGGGGCTCACCCGACGCCCACCCAGGCACCACTCAGTGGGCGGACTGGCGGGTGGGCAGAAGGTTGCCCTGGCGCAACCAAGGTGGCACGTCGATCACATGGCTGGCAAGCCACTCCCACCTGGTCACATGGCCGGCAAGCCACTCCCACAAAGGAAGCCACATCCACAGAGTAGGTTCCAAAAAATTTTGAAACCCACCACTGACAGAGTTGTATATGGTTTTGAAACAAAGGAAAATAATTTTATTGGTTTACATAAGTAATACACTTTTTGCTAAAATCCTATATCCCATAATATGTGTGGGAGTGCACTTAATAGCTAGGCTTTCACTTCAGGATATGTTTTTTTTTCCATATGTGAATGATTAGCTTTGTTTACTTCTGGATTTTTCCTCAGACATCCTAACTGCAGTTTAAACTAAATATCACATTACCTTCCTATAGCTTAGTAAAGCACCCACTTGCAAAATTTCTTAGCCAGATTTACAAGACCACATCCCATCCTATCAACGCTAACTTATCACCTAAATTAACACTTCTAGCTGCTCGCCAGTAAAGATCACCACTGAATTTGTGGCTGATTTGCAAAAGACCCTAATAATTTCTTAATGGGATAATAGATTGATAAGCCAGCGCACAGGCCCTCACAGGCCCTATTTGAAAAGGCTTTTTTTTTAAAGGACAAGAACTGCTAGAGGTAGCTAGCAATTATTGCAGCTAATATATACTTAAAGCTAGAAAAGAATGACACGATCGGATGATATCAAATTGTTTCCAAAAGCATTGTATGAAGGAAAAAAATGCTGTTGGGTTACTATTTGATTCTAATGGTGCTGCTTACTGAGAGCTGTGTCTGGGGAAAAAAGAAAGAAAGAAAGAAAGAAAGAAAGAAAGATCAGCCATGGATAGGTTTTTTTGTAAATGGGGAAGCTGTCTAATTGCATGCACAATCCAGGCTGAGGCCATGCACTTCTACTTTCTTTTCAAACTAGGCCATCTTAGATATATGCCTTTTAGAAAAAGCCTGCTTATTATAACATGTATTTTGACCCAACTTTTATTTTACCCTGCCAGATCTTATTTTAAATCCTGTTCCTGGCAAATTTAGAAAAGAGCAAAGCAAATCAGAATGGATATAAACCATTTCAAGTCCACTTTTCCACAGCCGCTGGAGCTCCCTCTGGCCAGAATTGCTACAAACTGACAGCAGTGTGTCATCTCATTTTAAGAAGAAGACTAGATGAACATTACAGCATTAGTCCTCAAAAAAAATGAATATGACAGTTAAACAAAGGGAGAGGGAGGAATCGCCCCAAATCTATTCCTGTCTGTATATTAAAATACCTACTCAAATACGTAGCAGCATTTTTAGATGCCGGAAAAGTGAATGCAAATGATATGTAAAATGGTTTACAATTACATAAACACAATGATCCCAATAATCATTAAAATTCTACTACTGCTGATAGATTTTTCCAGAACAAAATCTTATGTGGAAGAATGCAATTTTTACTCCCCATCCTGACTTAGAAGCAAGCTGTTCCAAACTGAGGCACTTCTTGTTGAGAAGATCCTCTGGGTCTCCTTTCTGCTGCTAAGGGTGGGAATAGAACCCACTGAGGTCCTCAGGCCTAGACCAGAAGAAATGGTCAGATACCACCTTGAGATGACATTTGCATAGAGGACTTTATTGGTAACAACCAGTATCTTGAATTGAGCTCAGAATCCTACCAGCAATCCATGGAACTGTTGCAACAGAGAAGTTATTCTGCTAATTTGATTAGCCGTGGTCACAAATGCACAGCTACAGTTTTTTCATCTTCTGGGTCAACTTCAGCTGCAGTCACATGGAAAGAAACTTGCAGTAAGCTAAATGGGAAATAAAGAGAGTCTGAATTACTGTTATCAAATCTTCTTAATTCAGGAAAGGTTATACTTGGACCAATTTAAGCAGGTCAAAGGCCCTCTTGACCATGGCTTTTATATGTTCCTCCAATTGTGTACCTGTTCTTTCAAGTGAAGTGCAATCCTTTTAAGAACAATAGATGGAATGTGCATGGAATCAGTTCTATCTTGCTAGCATCTATGGGCTCTACCTCATGCATCCACTATGCAGCAACTGGTTGAAAAGTTCTGCCACATCTCGTACTTGGTCTAGGGTGGAGATATATAAGTAGGTATCACCACTCATGGTACCATTCCCGAAATCAGTCAATAACATCTTGCAGCTTCCGGTAGATGTTGAAAAAAAACAGAGTAGTGGGCCAAGCTCTGGCATATTCCCTACTGAATCCCCCAAGATTTCAATCTCCTATCCCCCACCATGCCTATTTGAATTCCCCACACAGGAAGGGATGCAAAATAATGTCCCCATCTATAATATTAACAGGATATCAGAGCCAGCATAATCAAATGCTGTTCAATCGGTTCAATGACTGTTTAATCGGTACATACATCCATCATCAGCCACAGATCACCTACAGGTCACCAGTATGCTTTTCAATTCATGCCCAGGTCTAAAAATCAACAGGAAGGGACCAGTTAATTCTTTTCATTCAAAGTATAAACATTTTCTATGTTACAAAAATATACTACTCACTGAGATATTATTCTAATCCTTCTAAGAGGCAAGATTAAAAACTATTTGACATAAATGCTCATTTATTGTTACATGATTTCCACCCTTATCTTTTTTTATAAAACTGTCAAGCTAGCATGGTGTAGCAGTTTAGATGCAAATTGGAAAAACAGAATTTTCTCAGCGTTCAAGATCACTGTTAGTCACAGAAGCTTACTGAATGACATCAGTCAAATTCATCCCAGTCTCCCTCAAACATTGTTGCTGGAATGAAATCTAAACAAGGAGAGCTTTATGAGCTTCAATTCCTGTGGAAAAGGTAGGATCAAAATCTAATAAATGAGTGAAGAAATGAGTGAAGAAATTAATAAATTGTATAAGTAAATAGATTGTGTTTGTGTGTGTGTGTATGTATATGTATATGTATATGTATATGTAAATGTATATGTATATGTATATGTATATGTATATGTATATGTATATGTATATGTATATGTATATGTATATGTATATGTATATGTATATGTATATGTGTTCTGTCCCCCCCTTCACGGCTCGTTAACAAACACAGGCAGGCAACTTAAAAGGAAGTCTTTCTTTATCAGTTTTCAGTTCAAACTGGCTTCGAGCCCAGAATTAACATAAATATAAGTCTCCGACAAGAATGCAAAACAAAAGACTCTTACAAGCACTTCACTTCTTCCACCGTCTCCACGGATCAGGTTTACATGAAACACTAAAGCACTTATCCAAGTGTAACAGGCATAAATCACGATTAATCATCAAGCAATGTTGTACCAAACAAGGAACACACGAAGGAACAAGGTTGACTCCAGCCATTACCTGGGGACCAACTAGTCTCTCTGAGCCCTGCTCGGAGGCAGACCCCTGTCCAGAACCCTCCTCCTCTTCCAAACATGACTCAAAATCCCCCTCACTGTCAGAGTCTGATAACAGCTCCCAAGACTCTAGCCAAGTCACAACAATATGTATATGTATATGTATATGTATATGTATATGTATATGTATATGTATATGTATATGTATATGTATATGTATATGTATATGTATATGTATATGTATATGTATATGTATATGTATATGTATATGTATATGTATATGTATATGTATATGTATATGTATATGTATATGTATATGTATATGTATATGTATATGTATATGTATATGTATATGTATATGTATATGTATATGTATGGATAGACCTGCCACTTGTTAAATTTAGGTAGACTGTTGTATGGGAATACTTGAGACAATCTCCAGATATTGATTGGACAATTGCACTAATTTTGTCCGACAAATCAAAATTCCCCATCTCTGCTAACAATGAAGTAATTGTTTAGTGAATGACACAGTGAAAATCGTGAAAACGTAGCATTTGTTTGTGTGCATCTGCACACACACATGCAAGGAGCTGAGATGATTAAATAAAAATGATCTTAAAAAATAAAGGAAATATATTAAAAAGTAAAAAAAGAAAAGAAAAATCAAGTAATGCCTGGAATAGAGTGGAGTGGGGTGGGGTGGGGTGGGGTGGGGTGGGGTGGGGTGGGATGGAAGACTTTATTCAGCCAAGTGTGATAAGACACATACACTTTGTGAAGTGAAGAATTTTATGACATGGAGAATACAAAAGTTTAGTTAAGAGATGCCATTTATGGAATTTTTAAAGAGGCTGGGTAAATATAAAGAGCACAACCCTGCTTAGAACAGACAGGGAGAACCTACCAAATTACTATCTTCTTTTGCTGCATTCATCTCATTAAGAAGATTGCTGGTAGCACAGTTGCTGTATAGAGCTATACATATAAATTGCAAGTTTGTGAGTTTCCCCCTAATTGGCATCTAAGATTCAGCAGAAATCTCTTCATTTTCAGAACCAAACAACTGACTGATTCTGATCAAAAGTGATCAAAAGGTATCGCTACCAATTTCTTCAAAATTTATAGATTTTACACTTTTGGGGGATCAATAATGACCGGCCAAATGAGTAAAATAACCTTGTTAAAGCAGGTAAGCATCTGGGGCAAAATTGTTTGTGCAGGATTAAAAGTGTCACTGAAGAGATTAGCCATTGGTATTTGGTAGTAAATATTATGTGCTTAGATCTAAGAATGTTACAGGAACTATTTTTTTCTACCTCCAGAAGAACTCTGTGACATAACATGGGCTAAGAGTGAACTTCAGTGGTTAAGGATGAACTAAAACCTGCCCTAATGCCTTTGTAACCACACCAGTTCTCAAAACAAATGAAGAGCCAACTTTCATCTGTTAATCATCTCTCCATCTCTCCCTCTCTCCCTTTCTTCCTATCTATCTATCTATCTATCTATCTATCTATCTATCTATCTATCTATCTATCTATCTATCTATCTATCTATCTATCTACCTATCCATCTATGATCTATCACCTACCACCTATCATCATCCAACATCCATCCATCAGCCAGCCAGCCAGCCAGCCAGCCAGCCAGCCAGCCAGCCAGCCAAATCTCCTATCTCCCTCACAGAAATGCTACAGATTAAACCTGGACCCTCATGCTTGAAAAATATACATTTTATATGCATACATTTTGCATGTCTTCCCTTACTTGTGTTACTTTGGTTCATTCATATAATAATTGAAGTTCATGCATGGAATTTACCATAATCTTATAAATGTATAAACCATATAAATAGGAGATCAACAGAGATTTGCAATTGTATGCCAGGGAAACAACTTCAAAGATTTCCTTCTTTTCTTTCTAGTGATCATTCTGAAATCTAGAAAGGCTCTTTTCTGCCCAGAAAGTTAGCAAAGCTGATTGTTCTGAAGGCTAAAAAGGCTCTTCCAGAAAATGCAGAAAAAAAGAGAATGTAAGTGGACCTGTGCATGATGGGGAGGAGAAAAGGTTTGGTCACCTGGGTATGGTGGGACAGGGATAGGTAGCCAGGAATCAGGATGGGGTCTCCAGGTTGTGGCAGCTGTTTGTCTGTGTGTGTGTGTGTGTTTGTGTGTGTGTGTGTGTGCGCATGCTGTTGGCCTGGTTGAGCATCTGAGATGGGTAGGACTGATAGTTGAGTGTAAGAGATGCAGTTCCCCAACAGCCATAAGGGCAGATGTGCTGCCAAGCACCCAAATTTTGCTCATGTAAAAGCAGAGGTGCTGCCACCGATGTAACTTTGAGTAAGGTTTGCAACTTCTTTTGTTCAGTGCCCCTGTAATATTGAACAGTCACCAAATTAACAATTGTAAGACAGGGGCTACCTGTAGAATCTAAATGAAGATTATATTATTTTCTGGACTTAGAATGTAGGTACATTCAAAGGCAGAAACCTATATAATGTTCATAGTTGTATAAATGGTAATAATGGAAGAACTACAAATGGGTAAAAAACAGACTTTGTGAATGATAAAAGGGTGATGAGATGATCACCCTTTTATCAGCAGTGAATCATGAGGAAAATGTGAATAAGGGAAAAAGAGAGAGAGAAAATGAAAAAAAAGTATAGTGAAAATAGAATGAAAATAGGAAAGGAACAGGGGAATTCTATATGAAAACCTATTATATGATAGATCATGTGTCAACAAACTATGACCTATGAGCCATATGCATCCCATCTCCTCTTTTTGTATGTCCTGCAACTTAGAATAATGTAAAATGGGTGAATGATAGTTTGTTAGGCTTACGTCTTGCTCAGCTGAGCATCTGGGGTGAAGGGTGAGTCTCACTGTGGCCAATCAGCAGACTGGCACCATCCAATGGGTTTTATACTGCTTGACCTGCAACTTTCCTGCTGCACTCATAAAGATAAAGGAGGGGCAGGATCTGGACTTTTACATAAGAAAGTTTATCAATCCTCATGATAGAGATAGGGTTAGATTGTATTCTATTATTGTAAAAAAGCTTTTACAATAATAGAATACAATCAAAGGAGAAATGGGTTAGTACAACAATTAGTCTTTTAGGAAAGAAACAAAAATGATGAGATAATAAAACAGCATATCTAATTAAAATATTTCCACAGTTGGGGTAACCTGATGAAAATATTTGGTCACTTGGTATGTGAGTGTAGGCTTAGCATCCCTTTAAAAATAATAAACACAAAATATATTGGCTTGTATTTTGTATTTGGAAATGATTGGGGGCAATTGAAGCACATCTTGGGGTTCATCACAGAAAGGGCACCCTATGAGAAAGAGTTTCTACTTCCCTGGAACCACAAGGGCAAAGGGTTCGTGAAAAGGGGTTCCATGAAATCTTCCCTCCATTAGAGCTGAAGGGAGGGCATCAAATTAGACTGGAGAAAATACCTATCTATTCTTTCTTAATGTTAAACTGTGTGAGGACTCTGGAATAGAGGACTTGCCGCTGTCTAACAGTCGGCGATAGGATTCAATAGCGGTGATAATTATTGCGTTAGCTTTCTACTATAGTCACCCATAATGTTGGAACATATATAATGCACATTTTGGGAGTTCAGTTGATTGGTTTTTTTAGCAATATTTAGTACCCTAGTCTATTGATATTGATATTTAGTAATAAAATATGAACAATTGCAGATTACATAAAGTCTGAGATAAAATTAGAGTTTAGAGTTTTATTTCATTTGTATGCCGCCCTTTTCCCTAAGGGGACTCAGGGCGGCTCACAACTCAAAAAGGGAAGGGGGGATACAAACAGTTTAACAAGAACACAAAACTATGCATAGTTAAAAGCACACCAGTCATACCATTCGAGATAGGGGCAGCGAATCTTTAGCCCCAGGCCTGTCGGAACAGCCAGGTTTCAAGGGCTATACGGAAGGCCTGGAGGGTGGTGAGGGTACGAATCTCCACGGGGAGTTCGTTCCAGAGGGTCGGAGCAGCCACAGAGTAGGCTCTCCTCCGGGTAGTCGCCAGTCGATACTGGCCGGCGGATGGAATTCGGAGGAGGCCTAGTCTGTTGGATCTAATTGGTCTAGTGGAGGTAATTGGCAGTAGGCGGTCTCTCAAGTACCCAGGTCCAATACCATGAAGGGCTTTATAGTGATGACTAGCGCCTTGAAGCATATCCGGAGACCAATAGGCAGCCAGTGCAGCTCTCAGAGGATAGATGTTACGTGGGTGAACCGAGGTGCACCCACAATCGCTCGCGCGGCTGCATTCTGGACAAGCTGAAGTCGCCGAATACTCTTCAAGGGCTTCTCAAAATTATCAATTATAATTTTGAGAAAAATACATTGCATGTAGAGATATCTACTATGCTAGAAAACATGAACATAGTCAGAAAACCCAATCAATGGCTGATTATAAATATGAAGTATAAACTACCTGTCATGCCTTTTACAGATCTCATCTTTTCTACTACCTTCTATTATTGATATCATTGTTACTATTATTATTACTCTGTTGTTTTGCATGTACACTGAGTGATTATGCACCGGAGACAAATTCCTTGTGTGTCTTCTGACACTTGGGTGAATAAAGTATTTCATTCCATTCCATTCCACTCTCTCCTATTCTATGCCAGGCATTACTTTATTTTTCTTTTCAAGAGGATAGGGAAAACAAAGCCAATGCTTTATCTGATCAAGCAGACTTTGAAATCCAGCATAATTGAAGAAGGTGGAAATCATACTTCAATCTCATGCAAAACTGCCTTGGGCCCCAAATGTCTCTTACAAAAGTAACTTCTCTGATGCTGACATCATTATATGTTCTGCTCAACAGTCTGTAAAAGATAAAAACAATCCAACTTGGTTTTCCAAGCAATTGGCATGACCCAAGAATGATCAATAAATAAATGGTCTGCTTGCTTCAATTTTTCTGGATACTAAGATGTCACAGTAGAATGCTTCAATTATGTAGGATATGTGGGAAATAAAACATTCCTCTTCAAAAAGATTACAGCTACTCCTGGGATTACGGGTAATGTGGAAACTATTGGGATTACATGCACTTGATTATTCTGCAGATAATGGTGTGTTTAAAAAAGATGTTTGAACAGATTTTATTCTTGCGACTGTTCTATTTTTAGACTACCCTTTTAAAATGCAGCTGTGAAGAAAAGACAAGGATTTTTCACTATTAGTTCCACATTTTTCTAAAGTAAATAAATAATTAAAAAGGTGTTATTTTTGTCCATTTCCAAATCAGGTTAACTCAGCAGCAAAAAAAAAAAGTCATATCACTTTCAAAGTTATTTTAACAAGCTAGGCAAAAACTTGTGCTGTGACAAATCTCAGAATTCAGTGATACAAACATTCATATCACCCATCATGCTATTCCATCTGGGGTAAGCAATATTATGTAGTTAATAGACAATGAGTAAGAAATAGTAAGACTGAAATTGTAAAAGCCCTCAAGACATGGTTCTGCTGCCATGCCTGGGGAGGGAGGCGGTCTAGTGAGGAGCTTTTACAATGGCTGTGTTGATCTAAGGATGGAGTCTGCTGCTGGTCATTATTTTTTCTTTAAATTGATAACAGATTGTTTTTAATATGTTTATATATTAGTTTTTTAACTCATCATTGTTTTATTTTTTTACCTGTTGTGTTGTGAGCCAAGATTCTTAGATAAGATGGGTAGCCATATAAAGGAGGAGGAGGAGGAGGAGGAGGAGGAGGAGGAGGAGGAGGAGGAGGAGGAGGAGGAGGAGGAGGAGGAGGAAGAGGAAGAGGAGGAGGAGAAACTAATTTACATTATCACCACCATCCCTTATTATTCTTCTATCCTCAAAACTACGCTATAGGGCACTGCACACCAGAACAGCTAGATTCGACAGTTCCCCCCTGCCCCATCATTCTGCTAAACAACTAATTCCCACAACACTGTCAAATTATTTACTAAGACTGTATTACTATTATTCTTCTGATCCTTCCTAGTATTTATCTCTTCCCTCTTATGACTATAACTATGTTGCTTGTATCTTTACAATTTATATTGTTTTATTTGTTTCCTAGTATGATTTGATTGCTTATTAGTAACCTATGACTATCACTAAGTGTTGTATCTTATGATTCTTGATTAATGTATTCTATTTTATTTTTCTTTATGTACACTGAGAGCATATGCATCCAAGACAAATTCCTTGTGTGTCCAATCACACAGCCAATAAAGAACTCCTATTCTATTCTATTCTATTCTATTCTATTCTATTCTACAACTTTACAGGTGGCTTTTGTTCTTTAAGCATGTCGTCTATCCCTTTTTGAGATCTCATTAACTCCATCCACTCACTACGTTCTCAGTCTTCCCTTCCTCTTCACATATTTCTTTTTCTTTCATATATTTGTGTTTCAATCCTCATTCATTCTGTCTATGCATCCAAATCCCCTTTACCACTTTTTATCCAGGGAAGCCACTCCATGTACATATGAACTCCCCAAAATCCACAAAGAAGGAATTCCATTCAGACCAATTGTCAGCAGCATCTGCAACATTGCAAAATATCTAACCACCTTATTAGTCCTCTGGTTGGCTACACATCAACTCTGTGGACAGACCAAACACATCAACTCTCTCATGGGAAGATGTTAAGGAAAATAATCTTGCTTTCCTGAGCTGTGCAGTATGCATTAAGGAATAGCAATAGCAATAGCAGTTAGACTTATATACCGCTTCATAGGGCTTTCAGCCCTCTCTAAGCAGTTTACAGAGTCATCATATTGCCCCCACAATCTGGATCCTCATTTCACCCACTTCAGAAGGATGGAAGGCTGAGTCAACCTTGAGCTGGTGAGATTTGAACCGCCGTCAGCTGAAGTGGCCTGCAGTACTGCACTCTAACCACTGCGACACCTCGGAAGACAGAAGACTTAACACTGAAGTTTACAGAAAAGCATAGACACAGATCAGTGTTTAAATTTTGATTTTCACCACCCACTGGAGCACAAAATGGGAGTGATCACAACCCTACACTACTGGGCTAAATGTTTGCCTACCAGCAACAAATCCAAAACAAGGCCCAGCAGGACCTCCTCCATGACAGACAAAAAAGAGAACACCAAATAAAGTAAAGTGGTCCATATATTGCAAGAATATCTGAAAAGTTCAAGAGAATTTTCAACCAACACAACATACATGCATACTTTAAACCTGAGAATATACTAAGGCAAAAGCTTGTCCACCCCAAGTATAAAACACCCAGACACAAACTGACTGATGTGATTTATGCAGTACATGTGCAGATCTGTATATTGGAGAAACAAACAATTGCTTTACAAACCCCTGGCACAACATAGACGAACAACTCATCAGGACAAGATTCAGTAGCTTGAAATACAAAGCTTACTTTTCCGAAGGCAGCAAAATCCACGTACTGGACAGAGAGGACCGCTGGTTTAAAAGAGGGATAAAAGAGGCCATTTATATTAAAACTGAACAGTCCTCTCTCAACAGAGGGGGACAGATATGACACCACTTATCTCCTATTTACAGCACAGTCCTTTCAGTAGTTCCAAGAAGACTCCATACCCATTTTCACTATGATTCAGGTGATCCTGACAACTGGTAAACCTCTAGGATCAGGGGTGGGTTGAACTGGCATTACTGCCAGTTCAGTGCACAAAAATGTTGTGCTCCGTCCGTGTGCGCATTTACACCTAAAAAGGTCCCGGAATGTTAGAAAAGGAGAAAAAATTACATTTCTGCAATGTAGATTGTTCTGCGCATGCTCAGAACCAAAAATCAAGATGGTGCCACCAACAATAGAACCGGTTTGGGTGCATGAGTGGCTGAGTTACTACCTACTCAGCTGAACCAGGCCGAATCAGTAGAAACCCACCTCTGCCCAGGAGCCTCAACAACTCTCAGAGAGCTGTGACCCACCTTCAAAGTGCTAACAATCAGATGATTGCAAGGAGTATAAATATAAATCCTTCTATTTCCCAGCATTCAGTCAAAACTTCAACTAATTCACACACAGACACACACAGCATTCATTTTAATTCTACTCTTTAACATAACATGACTGTTCCTAAATTTCTAAATTATTCCTTCTAGTAATCTCTAACTTTGTTCTGTTAGAGGGACTTTTCTATTAAAATCACTGTGGTTTCTTGCCGTCTCTTTTGATCTTAACAGTTCCTTGGTCTTTCTGACTACATTCTTCATACTATATTTTATTTTCTATACAAATTACAGAATATCTTTCTCTCATTTTTTTCCTCTCATATGCAGATTCCTCTCAACCTGCTCACCCACAGCCTCTTTCATTTCATCATTCTGCCAACCATTTTTTTGCATATTTCTTATTAGCATCAGTAACACTCTGCAACACAATTATTTTCATATGTTTCAAGTACCTTCTATGTGCTTTTTTCTTGTGCTCAGTTTCCATTTATTCTGCTGGGTAATTAATTTCTGTCCTAATTTTTTTATTAGGACTCATACTTTCTCCCTGTAATTATTTTTATTTTCAGTCTTGTTATTCCTCCTGCTTTTTCTCTTTTTATGCCCACTTTCTTCCAATATGCCCTCTGAACTCTTCCAAAAATGATAGTCACATATTAAAAACCTCTTATTATACTTGTATACTTTATTAACTCTTTAAATCTTTCATGATAAATTGCATTTAGATTTATTTTTATTTACCAAGTGAACATTATAGTTCAGGGATGTCAAACTCAATTTCACTGAAGGCTGCATCAGCATTGCCTTTGACTTTTTTGGGGGGGGCATGGCCAGAGGGGTATCGCCAGCTTGATGTTACTAGTGTCAGAGGCACCTGTGGTGGCCCAAGAGTTCTGCCAGTGAAAACAGGCTCCTGAGCTTCATTTTCAGTTGTGATGACCTCCTGCAACCCCCTGCCAGTGAAAACGGAGCTTGGGAGGGCCTTGAGTTTGACACCCCTGTTATAGATAGACTTTAGCTTAAACCACATTTTGAAGCCAATACATTTTTACAAAACAAATCACCACTTTTTTTAGTTCCTGAATCTCCATGTATACCAATTACTTTTTCTTTACTGTCTTGTCAATTCATGTCAGTCAAAAAAATATTATTTTCCCATGGATTGCATTCACTTTTCAATACACACTCATAACAACCTAAATAACACCATTTCATATTGTTGTCATAAATTTAAATATTCTTCATTTATAATTAAAATCTATCTATACTCCTTTGCATATTTTCTTCAGGTATCCTATGTAAATTGGGTTTTGATTCCTGATTATGTTATATTAATTCTTCCTCATCCCGTTTCTTCCCCTTTTCCCCTATCTCTTTTGGAAGGCAGAGGTGTATCCGTACATGCATTTCTCTGTGTGAGGAAGAACAGCAGTTATATGCAGTTGAGAGATCAGTGAATTTTATGAATGTAATAACTTATTATACAGTCAATTGATTATAATTTTTTATTAATTGAAAATAATTTGGAATGTTTCCTGCCTCTTTGACAAGTATATGCTTGTGTGTGTGCATGCCTTCAAATAAGCCTTAACTCCTAGCAACTATATGGATAAATATATACAAATTTCTTACCTGCAGTTTTAAAAGTAGTTGCCATTGCCTTCTTCCTAAGGTTGCGAGAGTAATTGTCCCAAAGTCACCAACTGGCTTTGTGCCTAAGATAAGGCTATAATTTACTCTCTCACTCTGTATCTAATGTAGTCCCTTTAATCACTACATCATAATTTTTCTCTATCTATATATCTCTTATCTAATAATAGATATTGATATTAGATATAATCCAAATGTGCTATATCCATAGAATATGTACTTTGGGGATTTGCCAAGCAAAGCTTTCTGGGAATGTTGGTTTAGTAGTTTTCTAGAAGGTAATCCTCTGGATTAGATTGGCTCCTGATGTACCAAAGATTTGCTTCATTTGGATCACAACAAAGGCAACAACAGGAAATACTTCCCATTCAGTTCATAAACTATGGTTTATGTTTTTCTATCAATCCAGAAAAGTCTGCCTTGCATGACAAACCATAGTTAAGCAAACTGAAAAGAACTCAATCACTTATTTGCTCATGTTGAAAACCATGATTTTTATTCTTGAAGATAGTGGAGTAGCGCTTGCAACCTTCACACTACATGTGTGTGTGTGTGTGTGTGTGTGTGTGTGTGTGTGTGTGTGTGTGTTGTATTTGAGCTGATGAATAAATAAAGGGAGACTAGTATAGATCTATTTCAAGCTATTTAGCTCTCATCAGCTAGCCATACCCTTACTGGGATTTGAACCTGTGCTGTATTACATATTAAGCAGTTGTGTTAACCACTAAGCCACAAGGTTCTCCTCCTTTATAAGCTGATATATATACACATATACATATACATATACATATACATATACATATACATATACATATACATATACATATACATATACATATACATATACATATACATATACATATACATATACATATACATATACATATACATACATACATACATACATACATACATACATACATACATACATACATACATATATATATATATATATATATATATATATATATATATATATATAACATGATGTAATAATATCTTTCAGAGTGCAAGATATTAATGGTTTTAATCTTGACTTGATTTCTGTGATTTAATGAGGTGACTTTGTATTATTGTTACATTTTTCTTCCATCTATAATTTGTGTATTCAGCAACAATTTGTTGAAGTACCCTCTCCCTCCCCCAGTGAAAACTGAGATAATATAGCATATGCAATCTCTACTTGATGTCTCATCTTGGAATCATAATACGATGACTATGGAAATAGTTAGATCTTCAGAATAGAGTTAGGCCATTTCCTTCTTCTGTATGCAGATGAGATATCCCTAGCTCCTTTAAAGCTTTCTATAAGCACTTAACAATCCAAATATATATTGCACTGAAAATAATTTAATTATATATCTCAATTATTGATATTTAAAACTAATAATATCATTTGACGTCATTGTATTATATAAATTCAAAGGAAGTGCTGTAGCATGGTCCTAATTACTTATCACATCATTACTGCACACAGTGAGGAAAATAAAAATGGTTCTGCTTTACTTGATATAATTTTTCCAAAACTTGAAGGAGCAGAGTGAACTGATTTTACTTCTGCTATAAGAGAACATCGGTATTAAATTGTTGTCTTCTAAGGAAAACATGATCCTATTTTTTGCTCTGTTCAATAATGATTGTTTGTTTACCTCATCATTTTAAATCCAATAAATCATTCTTAGAAAATAGACTGGTGGAGATTCTGTGACATTTTATTTTCTGCGCTATTTTTTATTTTTGCAAGATAGAAAGTCTATTTAAAATAAGCTATTCAACTAACTGTGCAAGTCAATATCCCTTGACTTATTTGTCTATGAGAAAATAAATAAATTCTATGTAACGGTTTATCAATTTGTGGAGACTACAGACAAAGCTAGTTGTAATTTGTACATTCTATGATTAGTTCAGAAATCAATGCTTTCTCCCAAATAGTCAGCTTATGACAGATCTGCTACCATATCATATTTAGAAGGCTGTTTTCCATGCACCAGAAAAGTATGTCACCTATTAATAATTACCCTGGCAGAGCTTTTGAGTAATCTGTTGTGTCTTATCCCTTCAGGTTCAAGGCAAGAAATACAAAATATGAATTTCTGCAAGGCTTGTGGAAAGCTAAATGAAATATTTAACAGTAAATCAAAATGTTTAAGTGAGAGAGGGTAGATGAACTCAAATCTTTAAAGGTATCTGGAAATAAAACTGATGTAGAAAAGTATGAAAAATGATGTAAACAGAGCACGAAGGAAAAGCTTACAAGATCAAAATTGAGAAAAGACAGAATGGGGAAATAGGAATTATATGGCTCCTTTGTTTGTCTCATGTCAACAAAAGGGGAAGAACAAGATACCGTCAATCACAGTAAATGTGGGAAGAGCATATGAGCTCAATATGAGTTGCATTTACTATGGTAACAAGAATCTGTTGAGAATGATTGGGTGACTGAGATCACGTGTGTCCAACGTGTGGCATCATGTTGCCGTCACATGACATAGCACGACATTTTCCCCCCTTTCAGAACTGGGGTGGGCATGGCCTACACATGATACACCAGTTTGATGCCCCTGGCGTAGATTGTTCTTTCTTGATAGAACAGTCAGCTGAAGAGATGCGGTGTATTAAGATTAGTTCTATGTATTGAGATAAGACACTTTTAATAACAATCTTTAAAAACAAATCAGAATGGTCTGATTAGTGCCATACATTCTAAAGGATAATGGTTAGAGTTACATATTGAGTGAAGTTAAGAAGGAATTTCATTACGGCTTAGAGTTACATGTTAACCTGACATACATAGAATATTGTTTATTTGTTTATCAAGCTTGTATGCCACCCATCTCACTAAAGGAGATTCAAGGTGGCTCATAGACATTGAATAAAATGCACTATAAAAATATTAAAAGAACAAATAAGGATCTTAAGTTTAAAATTCAATTAAAATACAACTAAGCAGGATGTATATGCTAGAATGGTGAGCATAGTTTATCAGGTACAACCTAAGGTGTGTTTTAGGTCATCCAGCCATGAAAGGTAGTCCATGACTTACAACCACAACTGATCCCAAAACGTACATTGCTAAGTGAGACATTTGTTAATAGCAATATCATTTAGACTTATATACCACTTCATAGTGCTTTTACAGCCCTCTCTAAGCGGTTTTACACAGTCAGCATAATGTCCCCACAATCTGGCTCCTCATTTTACCCACCTTGAAAGGATGGAAGGCTGAGTCAACCTTGAGCTGGTGAGATTTGAATTGCCAAACTGCAGCTAGCAGTCAGCGGAAGTAGCCTGCGGTACTGCACTCTAACCAATGCACCACCTTGGCTCTTACTCTTATTCATTTAAGTAAATTTTGCCACATTTTATGACCTTTCTTGCCACAGTGGTTAAGTTAATCACTGCAGTTGTTAACTTAGTAATATGGTTGTTAAGTAAATTTGGTTTCCCCATTGATTTTGCTTGTCATAAAAGGTGATCACCTGACCTCAGGACATGGCAACCGTCATAAGTACCTGCCAGTTGCCAAGCATTTTAATTTGAGCACGTGACCATGGAGATGCTGCAACATTCATAAGTGTGAAAAATGGTCGAAAGTCACCTTTTTAGTGTCGTTGTAACTTTGAATGGTCACTAAATGAACTGTTGTAAGTCAAGTATGTAAGAACTAGACTTACAAACTGGCAGAACTTAAAGATTTCTGGCAATAGACTTTTCTTGAGTATGCCTTTTCTGAATAAAGGAAATGAAAGGGACATGTGGTTCTTCTACTTCATGGACAATAGACTAAATAAAGTTCAGGGTCTATTTTCTCCAAATGAATTACCGATGAGTAGGGGGAGGGGGTCAGGTGCTGCCATGCATCCAGTTCTAAGAATAAAAGATGGTCATAAAAGCCAAGGGATGCGAAGAAGTTGTAAATAGCAGTAGAGATCTCTGTTCAATACCATGGATGTCTTTGAAGATGGGGGACAAGTTGCTTGCCTAGGAAATGTTAACTACTTTTATAATATCTAAAGTACTTCCTCCATTTTCCCTTCCTTGTATGGTTAACATCCCACATCCCACCCTCATGCACACACAAACACACTTTCTCCTGTCTTCTCTTTCCAGGGCCTATTATCAATCCCATTTTTTAAAAACCTCTTTTGCTTCCCAAAACAATGATTTTCACCAATATACAGTGTTCATTATTATGAGCAATAGATTATGCCTGTACTATAGTATACTAGGCTATGTTGCCTAGTGATGAAGTTAGTTCTGGAAAATTTGTACCGTAATTCAAGATATTGGCCATATGGCTGATAGCAAAGAAAACAGCAAGTTGATAACACAATGTCAAAACAGATTTTATATATCATCCTCTTCTTTGACTTTGCTTGTAATTTACGTATTAAACTGTATAACAGTTCTTTGTATTATCACATTTCATGCTAAGTATTCTATGCACATTGATCTGGGTATATTATATTGAATTATTTTTAATTTTGTGGATGTTCTCATATGTTGTTGGGTTGTCATTAATCAAAACACTGTTGTGATGCTACTGGTACAGTGTATTTCTTCATTGGACACACAGAAATCCTATTTTTTTTCCTTTTTAGTTAGAAACTTTTTTTCTCTTTTGGTTCAAAAACTTAGTAAAGGCTTTAGATTTTCGTATGATGTCCTTCTAAAAGAACCATTTGTATGCCTCAGTTGGTCAACATTTCACTCACTTAGTAAGCCCAGATGTGTCACTGTCATAAATTGTGCAATTAACAGAGTGACAAAATGAAAGCATTTTCTTTTTGCAAAGCAACTGTTAGAACTATTAAAGAGGCTGTAAACTGAAGTTGGGCCACAGTGACACATAAACTGATAAGGGGAAAGACAAATCAATGAATGTCTATTTCATAGGTTTTACAATATCACTTTATAGTATGCACATCAAATCTTTAACTAGCCAAGTTTTGTTTGATTTAATTAGATTCTTTAGCTTGGAATAAAAAAAAAACATTTCCCAGTAGCTTCATATCACCTTTTATTATTTATGAAAGGGATAATAAAAATTGACTAAAACTCTTGCCATATGGTCAGATGAAATTTTATTTTTTGTCTAATTCTCACCTTTTATTTAATGGACAAATTTAATATCCTTACTTTCTATTGCTGAGTCAATGTTTCAAGTTCTAAACTTTGAAGTTATCTTTCTTAGAAATAATAAGCTGCTCTTTTGATCCCTGAAACAAGAACTTTAGAACAGAAATTTTCCATTTGTGTATTTGAAATATGAAAAAAGCAACTCTCTCTCTTTTTAAAAAGAAATAGTTTCTACTTGCTGTAATGATTACAGCAAGTAGAAAAGTCTTTTAAGACAGATCATTAAATACAACTTCTTTCTTCTCGTCTTGAGCAAGGAAATGCATAACTTGGTTTGTGCCTTGTGAAGTTGTGATTTGTTTAGCCACTATATTGCTGAATGAACTATAATTGTCCACTTTAATCTTAATATACTTATGTACCAGTGGTGGGTTCCGGATCCATTGCAACCGGTACAGTTGCAATGGGGCCCGGCATCCTTCACATGAATGCGTGCAGTGAGCGCATGTGTCTTACCCTCCAGCGATGCCTCCGCAAGCCTCCGTGATGCTCCAGCTGCTCGGTGGAGCATCGCGCAGGAGCTGTATGCGCTGTGAATGTGCACAGAAGTGCCACAGAGTTTAAAGACAGGTAAGGATGATGGGAGGGCGGATGGGCCCTCTGGAGCACCATACTGCAATGGTACCTGGTACTCCAGGCAAGATCTGGTATGCCCGTACTGGGGCGCACCACCTGCAACTCATCATTGTTATGTACCAACTATATTTTACATACTACTGTGGCTGGCTTCAATTGTTTACAGTCACTGTTCCTATAATTGTCTGGGTGGTTTAAAGTTCTACAGAAAACATAAAATACAGAACAATCCAATATAGAAATGTAAGGATTGATATCTAAACATGATGTCACCAATGTAATGAAATGCCCAGGTCCTAATCTAAATTCTGCTGTTTCATCCTTGTGTTGCAATGCTGCAAGGGATGGAGTCTATGTCACAACACGCACTTCATCGCATTTCCCCACAACAGGGCTACAGAAAATTATCGCCATTACTAATAAATATAGTCAATCAGACCACAATGCAATCATTACCTAGACCATATTCAATAATTCTAATATAGTCCCTTAAAATGCTTGGAAAAATGAAAATACTTGCATTTTGTTACTAGAAAGACAATAATGTCTTCCAGCCTTTGTGGAGATGACATTCTTCAAACAATACTGGGGAACAAAACCCTCCTTTTCTTCGGTCATCCAGTTCAACTAGTGGGGCTTCAGAGAAGAGCTTTGAATATTCATATAGGGAAAGAAATATCAAATGAAATATTCTTAAAGCTAAAGTGACCTCCAAAATTTTGAATTAAAGCCCATCATTTTGAACTTTGGAAGTGGATTTCCATTTAATACAGACACCAAAGCAATTGCATAATATTATCAGATTAGCCACCCCCAGGTGGTGGTGGCTCAGGGTTGACTCAGCCTTCCATCCTTCCGAGGTGGGTAAAATGAGGACCCAGATTGTGGGGGCAATATGCCGACTCTGTAAACCGCTTAGAGAGGGCTGAAAGCCCTATGAAGCTGTATATAAGTCTAGCTGCCATTGCCATCCATCCCCCCAAAACACTCTAATTGATCTAGATATTTTGTGTGTGCATTACTCAGGAATCTGAGTGCTAAATTACTATTTTTATCCAGAGAGAATTATACCAGGCATCTCTTCCTAACACAATGAAAGGAATTTCAAGCCTGATAAGGCTATTTGAACCCCTGCTAACAATGATAAATCTAAAAGAACCTTCAAATCAGGGCCATCAAAGTTGCCTATAAATCCCCATCTTTTTTATTTGATTTGATGAACTTAGATAGTGATCATTATCTCTCAACTTGGGGTGGGGAACAAAATTATTTTATTTGGATGGAGACCCTTTGCCTTATAAGTAGGACAATATTATAAGGGACATGTAATTAGGAGTGTTTTTAAATTGTTGTTAGTTACGGATGCTTAGATTTCCTTCCACCCTTCCCTTTCCTTCTTGGTGCAGAATCGATAGTGAGGCTCTAATCAAATAGAACCTTCAGTTTCCTTCTAACTAAAATTCCTTACCTTCACAAATGCTAAAATATCAAAGAGAAGCCTAATAGCCAACTACCATATAAAACCATTAGATTGTTGGGCACATTCCAAGTCAGCCTTGGTTTACTTTGGCTGCAGCTAACGTCCCATGCTGAGCTGAGATGTATCTGATTGACCCATCTTCCCTGCTGGAAGCCTCTCTTCTTTTTCCTTGACTTGAATGACCTCCAAGTAAAGCACTAATATTTTACAATTCATGACAGAAGAAGAAGGGAGGGGGAGTGAAAGTGGAACGTATAATTAGGAATATAATTTGCAAGCACTGTAACCTTGGCATGCTTTAAATGCTTTTAAATATATACTGCATACCATACATGCACTTAACATTGTTAAGGTTTTTTTTTCTTCCTTTAGCCTCTTCCTAAAGGATATTTATTTTGTAGTGAGAGATTTAATCAGAACAGAAGCATAGTCGTTATTCTCTCTTCCATCCAATGGCAAAAACATATAAATGCCAGTTTGGTATATTTTTGTTTAAAAAATACAAGTGAAGCTTAATCTTATGCGTGCTTCTTCAGAAATATGACTAAGCTATTTTTGGTCCCAAGTATATAATCTCATGTGAGTGTCCTACAGGATAGCAACTATAAAGTAACATTTTAAAATGGAGAATGGGGCTAATAGAACATAGTTTTACATTTATTAGTAGAGTGGTAAACTATTCTTTAAAAAGGAGAAAATGTATAGAGTTGATAAATGGGGATTACTGCAGAAAAATATTGTTGTCTAACACCCCAAAAAAATATTGGAACAAAATTAAATAAAGAATCTTGGAGTTGTTGGTCTTCCTGTTTTACTATTTTGAATACATTCTCACCAGTTCCTTGTGAGGCCTGACATCCATATTTGTGTTAAAAAAAAGATGTTTAAATCCCATCATTTTTCACAGTCTTTCAACTGCTAATTTTAATTATTAATTCTGCCTGCTTATGTATTTTATCTTTCTTAACACCTTGAATTTAAATTTGCTTTTGCTGTTAAACATTAATCATCTGCTGTATTAAATAAATATCAATCAATAAATCAGATTCAAAAAATGACATAAAACTAATGAAATCTATAGACTACAGCAAGGATCAGCAAACTTTATTCTGAAGATTCCGATCTGGTTTTATTCCCTGCCTGGGGCATGCACTGGACATAGCTGATGGTGTCATCAGAGTCAACAAAGACAATTTTTTCAGCTCTTTAGCGCATTTTTGAGGCGTATGTATTTTGTTGCATCCCACTTTCAACTTTTTTGGAAATAACTCACACCTTCTTTCGATTGCTCCCAAAACAACCCTATGAGGGTGAGTTGGGTTGTGAGAGTGTGACTGATTCAAGGTCACCAAGCTGTCTTTCATAGTTAAGACTGAAAATGGAAGATGTTTTTTAAGGCTTGTGGTTCCAATCTGACTTCTTTCAATCTACAAATAATGGAGAAAATCAGCTTTAATCACATTCTGGATGGGATTTCTCCAGATCAATGTTTAGGAGGTGTTGCCCCAGATTCAATCTTCAGCAGTCTGTGCTGTCCCAACACAGGGATCTTCAACATCTTGAGGCAAAAAAGAAAATCTGCAGATATAAAGAAGGATGTGAAGGTGATCTGGAAGGAAAGAGGGTGTCTGGATCTAACTGTAGGAAACTGCTTGGAGGACTGGTTTGGAGAATTTTGCTCAGGCATCATAAGAATGAAGTTTTATTTGATCCAGAGATTTTGCATTGTTTCAGAAATCTTGCTAATTGGTTTATCAAAAGTATCCTCCCCTGCTACATCCCCCCCCCCCACCATCTTCCAGGTTCACTTCTAATGTGCTCAGAACTAAGATTGAGGTCTTCACCCACCCCTACTTTCATCCACAGGTGCTGCAGTAATACACTAATCTGAAAATATAGCTATTCTGAAACGAAATCAGAATGTGGATCTCATATTTTGTGATCCAACAGTAGCACTTAATCAAATATTCCCTATACTGAAAAAGAATATATTGGAAAACAATACACGGGTTACAGTTCAAATCTCATACGATGAGAGTTGGTTTTTGCTGATTTTGCCATCTGGTCATCCTATTATCTTGGCATTGCACTTCTAATTTAAAGCAGGACTTCATGTTGGTTTACAAAAGATTCACATTCATACACTTGTTTCAGTATTGCTTTTCTATTTGCCTTCATGTGATGACTGGTGGCAAGTGTATATCACTAGGAGGTTTGACAGGCAAGGAGAAATATTTGGTCCATTTGCCTTGTCCAAGTACAACAAAAGTGCCAACACTGATGTGACAAAGTGGTCTCTTCAGGTCCCACCACTGAGCCTAAATATTTTATAGAGCCTTTGCAGACAACACAAGGCTATGTAAAGCTCTTCCATTTGACTGCTGTGAATTATGAAGCTGCTCCCAGATTCCCTGAGACCCTAGGTGAGATCCGAGAATGCTTGCCAAAATGTATCTTGTAAATAAATCAGTTTTATCTACAACCCTAGCATTTTAGACAGATGGCCGTTTAGAAATCGGCATGTCACAGGGGATGGAAGTAAAGAAAAAAAGATGAGTGGGGAGAAAGCAAAGAAAACAAACACCGCATTAGAGCAAAATCTTATGGTGCATGATATTAATTGTTAAGTGCATCCAATTTTATTCAGCACAAATACACTGTTGAATTGAAAGTGCCAACTAATTAGAATAAGGAAAACAGATATTCTTAGCTTAAGTATTAAAATGTCTGGTAGCACTCCATTAAGGTGACGTTTGATTTATTCATAGCAATGGAAGTGATTAATGGGTAACATTTGAGTGTTTATTATATAACAGGCCCATATGTAGAAGTGGATGCCAACCAGATGATACTAGAAAATGCATTACACATACTGATACTCTTGCAGTTTTCTTATGAGATTAACAGCTTTCATAATCATATTTTCCTGAGACATGCAGCTACAAAAGCAAAGCTGTTGGGAACTAGCTAAACCAGATTTAAATGGCACTTATAATGCTCATATAAATTACACACCAACACACACACACACACACTTTCCATTTGGGATAGTTCAACTAGCTGTGCTGAATATCAGGAAGGGCAATCGCTGCCAAATGGAGAAATTTTTTAAAAAATGTATTGAAAGTGGCATGAGTTTTTTGATGCTTAGCATGAATTCGGTGAGGACTTTTTGTAATTGCAAATCATAGTTTGAGAAAGTCACTGAGAGATGAATGTGTGGACATGTGAGTATGTATGTATGTAAATAGCCCTGTGATGAAAGCTGAATCATGAGCCATGTTCACTGCAAACCACAGCATCTTTGAACCTTCACTCATGCATTTAAATCATCACTTGTTATAGCTATCAAGTGAAAAACATGCACATATAGAAAAATAGATGTTTTGGATTCACATATGTCAAATGATGTTTTCAAAAGTAGCTATAGTGGGATGCTCTCCTTATGCAAATTTCATTGCTATTCTCATTAGATTAATTCTGTCTTTTCAGCTTCTTCATGTAGTGGTTAAATTATTTGATTTATTATTAACATTTGTTACCTGCTTTTTGTTATGTTGTAGAGCTGTAACATTGTAACACAGGAAAGAATTACAGTGGGTCAGTATTAGCCTTTCTTAGGTAAGATGGTAATTTGATATGATGCTGCCATCCAATGCCTACTGTGAACAGATTAAAGAATATTTTTGAGAACCATATTCAGTCAGGTACCATTCACCCTGGAGCTATATGTTATTTACTTTATCTGCATGAGAAATCTCACAATGCGCTCCAGCAAGAGGACTCATCCCCCCATAAATAAAACCATTGCGTCTTTTTAAATGTGTGTACTACAGCTGTGCATATTTCAAAATGATTTGGAAGGAATGCTTTAGAGCTTGTGTGCCTGTGAGAACAGCATCTCCCCCTGCAGACCAGATTCCTTGAAGCTGTGGGATCTTTCCTAAACTATGAAAAAATAACTGGAAAAGTTGAGGCTCCTTTTATGAATAACAGAGAGAGGCTGAGCTTGTCTGACAGCCAAGGCACTTCTTCCACTTCATTGTCAAACTCTTATGCCACCATAACATATTTTAACTTAAACGATTAAATAGGAATCTGGTTTCTACAAAGATACTCTTGGATATATTTTTTTCGTTCTCTCTTTAGAAACCTTTAGGACAGGGGTGTCAAACTGGTGGCCTGTGGGCCGGATGTGTCACACACAGGCCATATCCACCCCAGCTCTGTGAATTGCTTATTGTGGTTTTTTTGAAATTAAAGTAGGGCCTAGATCTGTGATGGCAAACCTATGGCACGCATTCTCAAAGTGGCAGGCAGGGCCATGTTGCCTGGCACGCATGGCATTGCTCGTTCCTCTTCCAGGTTTCTGGCACGCATGCACATGTGATGATCAGCTGGCCTCCGTGCATGCGGCAATGCTGGAAACTGGAAGAGCTGATCTTCCATTTTCTGGAGTGAGCATACCTGTCAGCCAGTTGATCGCTGCACGTGCATGCATGCCAGTAACCAGAAGACTAGCTTGCCAGTACGCATGCCTGCACCGGAAACCAGAAGTTGATTTTCGAGTATGCACATGCCCCCTGGCAGCTCCTCTTCTGGGTTGCAGCCCCAATGAGTGCACATGTGCGCTCCCTTTTTGGCACTCAGTGCTGAAAAGGTTCACCATCACGAGCCTAGAGGAAATCGGGCCAGCATTGATTAGTTCAGGGGTCTCCACACTCTTCAGCTCATCAACTCCTTCATGAATTTTTAAATTGTTCATCTTCCCCCAAACTTGTACCATGTGAATATAATGGATTATTGCTAAATGTAGAGATCAGTTACAAAGTTTCTTGTATATAATTTGAGCCAGAGACATATAACATCACACCAAGCCCAACTAGTTAAAGAACTCCAACCATATTCCAAGGAGAAGTCACTTGCTTTCTTTTTTCTTTATTTTTTTTAAAAAAAGGATACAAAAAGACTGCTTATAGATGCTTTGGAGAACAATCCATACTATGATTCAGGAAGACCACTTCACACACATACACACGTCTACCTGTTCATGTGGTCACTCAAGGATAAAATATAAACACCGAAGGGAGTGGCAATTTTATACACGCATGCACACACAACTCCTGAGGACAAATTCACATAGCAACATAGGAGGAAACGTCAAGAATTGTGGCCATTTAAAGGTAGTTGAAATCTATTGATCCATCCATCCATTCATCAATCTCCCTAATAGGTTTTGGAACTGTTTGTTTTATCCTTCCCTTGCCAAATTCAATACAATATTACTCTCCTTTCTCTCCCTAGTACAACCATTTCTAAGTTCTAACTAATGTTTAGTCTTTCAAGTGCATTCCCACAGGATCTTCATACATCTCTTAATCTCTGCGCCACTCAAGGCAAAGACATTTGTTTTGTTTGTATCTCTTTATCCTAACAAGACTATTAGTGCTTTGATAATATTCTTGAATTTCATTACTGATTCTCCATTCCTTCTTCCATCTAATTTAATTAGAATTTAAACTAAGCCCAGCTTTTACACTGATCCCTATGGTTATCCCAATTTCCCCTGATAACTCCATACGTTGCTCTTCTTCATTAACCTTTATTGATTGTCATGCAATGGGCTTCACTTCTCTTCACACCAGTTTTAAGCAAGCTAATTGAAATGTTGTCTTTCAAGTAAGATTTAGTGAGGCAGCACTAAAACCTTCACTAAAATGGAAGAAAAACTGATTGACACAGCGCCTATCGGCCATTCCTTTTTCTACTTCCATAAATAAAATTAAGGATGGGAGATGGTGAGAGATCTTAAATGTATGTTTTAATGCCAATCTTAATACTAAATATATATATAAAAACATGAAACCAGATCTGAATGCTCTTAAATATTGATTATAATCAATGGAAATTAGTAGTAGTAGTAATCTGATACTGTGATAGTTTAATCAATCAAGATTGTATTGGGTGCTTGTACTATTTTGTTCTTCATCCAGTTACCAATGTGAACTTATACCATGCCAAAACGTTGGTAAAATATAAATTCAACACAAAATAGTTTGTCATGAAAGCAATTGCCTGTGAAGGCTTCTCGATTGGGGCTGAAAGGCAAAAGCAGAAGCAGGATGCTTCCCCACCACTTAATCTTTCCCCTGGTATAGTCAACAAAGCAAGGAGAGCCTGTGGTTTAGAGGTTAATACATCCACCTAATATGCAAGTAGCCCAGATTTGAATCCCAGAAGGGTATGCCTAGCTGATGAGGGCTAAATATCTTGAAATGGATCTATACTAGTCTCCTTTTATTTTCTTGTCAGTAAAATATAAATTCAACACCATGCCAAAATGATTTGCTTTCTCAAAAAAATTCTTATCCTGTAAAAGGAACTTCTGCCTGATTTATAGGGTATTGTGAGATCTCCCCCCCCCCCCGATCTTTGTGTTGTGGTCCGCCGGTGGCCTGCAGACCTGGCAGCAGTGTCAGACAGCAAGGAAGTTGTGAGGGAAATGGGCCAGTCCTGGAGTGTGGGGAAGGCTCAGACAAAGGTTCTGCATTGGAGGAAGAGAGGGGACCAGGGCAATCTGGGAGTTATGTGCTGCTTCCGGAACCTCCAGAGTCGGACAGCAGCGAGACAGAGGAATAGGCTTCCCCTGTTCCCAGTGCATGCATGGGCAGAGCTGTTAGAAGGCAAGAATAGTTAAGACAGAAGGGACAACTCTGGAGTAAAGCTTGAAGGTGATTGGCTCCTCCCATAGGACATAAAGGAGGAGCGAAGGCACATGAGCCTTTGCAGGAAGCAACTTGGTTCGTGCTGGTCAGTTTACCTTCTGAAGCTCTGTTTTGACTCTTTGCTCCATGTGGCCTTGCCAAGCTAATTGCCAATTAAGTCACTGGCAGCATGTTAAGGAAGATAAAGGTGGGTGCTTATCAGCCTTATCCTGAAATACTTTGGCAGCCTACGATAGAACTTTTTACAACTATTTGGGACTCATTATGGGCTGTGAATGAATGTAATTCACAGCCTTTGAAATAAAGAGTGGGTTTGGGACACTAAGCATGTGTTTTTTACTGTATCTGGAAGCCTAGGTCAGAACACTTTGGTCTTTCCCTCACTGAATCCTAAGACAAGTGTTCTGGAGACAGGATTACACAGTGAAAAATAATTACACCTGCCTTCTCTCCTTCCCATGCACACTTTATGTTCTTTCCTTTAGAAAAGAATGAATATCAAAAGCAAACTGAATGATAACAATCAAAAAAATGCATTCAGTAAAGTAAGGTTTCATACACTATTAATAATAATAGAGAATCTGCTTCTACATATCTACATTAATATCTTGTATTGAGTATTACTATTTTTTCTTTATTAGAACATATTCAAATTTTGTTTATTTAGAATATGAATTAAGGCTATCAGTGAGATGGTTAAAAAGAAATCCCCATGAAAAATTCTCCTTTTATATTTTTTATTACTTCACCATTTCCTATTTAAGTTGATTTTCATTTTTTCATTATTTTACAAAATTCTGATTGTACTAATCCCAAATATTTTTGCATCCAACTATGTGGAAGAGAATCAAACATCTTTTCCCTAATTAATCCAAGCTATTTTTTCATTTGTTGATTTGAGTGTTTTTAGTATCATTTTGCTATTTTTACTAATGTACTAATCAACAATTTTTGTTCCTCATGTATTCAACAATTACTTTTTGTTCATATAGATAACAATGCTTTTTTGAATAGGTAATGCAGAAATTCAGCTGCTAACCAACATTTTTCGCAAGGGAATAAGTGGTCTATAGTTGTTTGCAACTGCACTCATGCCTCTGTTTTCATAATCAAAGATCATATGCAAGTAATAATTCATTTCTCAACTTTCTCAATATAATATATTTCATAGAACTGAACAATCTTTCATAGAGCGTCTTCAGACATTTAAGCCAAAAATCATGTTCTTCATATTTTCGTATACTCTTTGGTTCTTAATCTTCTTTGTTTTTTAAAATCATTTCTGATGTTATGATCCTATTATCCATTCTGATTGAGTCAAAGTCCTTTAGCCACTTTCATTCACATTTTATCTTCATTATTTTCCCCTAGGTTATCCAAAACGACAGTCCAAAATTTAATTGTTTCATATTTATCAGCACAAATATCTATCTTTGCAATATTTCCCAGCAATGTTTAACAACAAATCCTGGCTACTTGAAACTGATACCATCAAAATTAATTGATACTTATTTCACATTGTTTAATTTTCTTTGAAATAGTAGTGATTCCTTTTAATTGATATGCATCTTATTTAATTATAATGTCAAGTATATATCTTTTCTTTAAACAGTTTTCTTCCCAGATTGCAGTTATCAGTTCATAATTTATTTATCTTTGTTTCAAATCAAGACTATGATTTAGACTATATTTTTTGCTTCTGTTTTTACTGCATTTTATCTCAACACATCTTTCAAAGTTTTTCACATTCCTTTTCTATGGATCTTTTCCAATGGTGGACATTTTTGCCATAATTTGAGTTTTTCATATGTCCATTAAATGTTGACTTCAATTCCTTTTGTCTGCCAGGGAGTTGATGTCCAACAATCTGTAGGCATTATTTTCATGTCTTTCATCATCCTTGTTATTTGTATCACTTGTTAATAAAATGTAATGCTGCTTTTCAAAAATGTCATTTGTATGTTGACCTTAGTTTTCATTCATTTATTTTCATCCCATTGTTATTATATTTACAAATAACTCAAGATGGCAAACATATTAAATATTCTTCTCCAACCTGTCTAAGACAGGATTACAACTCATAGTCTCCCAGTTTCTAGCCACTAGACCAGAGGTGGGGAACTATGGCCCTTTTATGACTTGTAGATTTCTATTTCCAGAATTCCATTACTGGCTCAGGAATTCCAGGAGTTGAAGTCCACCAGTTATAAAAGGGTCACAGGTCACCACCCCTGCACTAAACCAACCTGGCAAATAAATTTTGTTCTCAATTTTATTCAGATGTTTACATAGTTTTCTCAAGTCTTGCAATAGGATGCAATAAAAGTTTTTGTTGTAAAGATATTTTTGGTTGATCCATTAATCACTTTTCATCAGTTTCTGAGTTTGAGTTCTTATGTTTCAAATATCAAACATTCTCTGTTGAAATTCCCTAGTTTTAGAGTTTAATATAAAATAGGATTTCTTAATTATTAACTTTTCTTCAACTGACCTTTTCTTTTGCTTTGCTGGGACTGCTAGTTGCTTTGCAGCTGGATAACATTTCTGCCTATTTATCTAGTGATGTCCATGAGCCTTAAGAAAAATCTTTCAAAAAGAGACTGGACAACATGGTATAGATTCTCCTGCTTGAGCAGGACTAGAAGACCACCAAGGTCCCTTCCAACTCTATTACTCTATGTTTTAATACCACATTTGATCTTTGTAGACCCAGACAATAACCAATTGGTATTGATGTTTTCATGTGCTCACTGGTTTGGACCGTACTTTACAGGCTGTTTTCACTAGGTCCTTTGTGTTATAGATAAAATTGACAGCATGCCACCACCAACATAGCTTCTGGTATCACTCAGGTACCCAAGCCTTTTCCCTGTAGTGAGTGATGGTCTGTGATTATGGCTTTGATTGTCATTATTATTTGAATTAAACTCATAGCCGTAAACATCTCTCATCAAGTATTAGAAGATCAGAGTCAACTTCTCTTAACAAGCCAGGCAACATTAATCTGACTCTTGATGAGACTTTTGCATTTTGTTCATTACTAGTAGTCACAGTGAAAGATGCAGAAGGCCAGACTACTTCAGAACCTTGGTTAGAAAATTGTATTTTGATTCTTAACATCCACAAAGTTCAAACTTCCAGCTTGGATAAGCTTTAGTTTTCTAGTGCTACCAGATTATATGAATCCATTTATTAAATTACAAACTGGTAGGTATTATTTCTATTGTTAACAGCAGTGCCAATAATATATATTGCTTTAGCATTTCAAGCCTGTTGAATTGTCTTACAACAGATTGGGTTGACTTATTATTTGCCTTCACACATGGCATTAAACCATATGCTAATCAAACTTGCTATGTTTATGCATTACTCTAAGCCATAAGAAAACTATCCAAGGTTAACATTACTTAAATTTATATTTATGGGAATGCATCTGCTAACCTTTGCCTATTGTGGTTGCCTGACTATGAATACAGTCACTCTATGTACATAGATGGAAATTCAAAGAATTAAGTTTATTTAAGCTTCTCCCTCCATTACTTGGAAAAGGAACAGGGAATCTGTTTTCAGCTTTGTACCTCATTTTATTATTATTTTTTCAGATGATAAAATTGAGTGAGTTGCTATGACATTTCAGGTGGGCACAGATGAATTGAATGGGCTTTTTTACCCTCATTTTTTTTTTTAGGTGGGTGAGAAATGTTGGGTTTGTCCATACGGGATGCTCGTGACCCAACAAATGCACGCCCAACAACAGCGCGCTGACAAAACCATGGCGATAAAACCACGACATCAACCGCGTACCCACAAAGGCGTGCCAACAAAAGAGCGGCGACAGAAGCGCGATTACGGTTAAGGTAAGAGTTAGGGTAAGGATAAGGGTTAGGTTCAGGTTTAGGGTTAGGGTTAGGGTTAGGGTTAGGGTTAGGTTCAGGGTTAGGTTCAGGGTTACCTTTAGGGTTAGGGTTAGGGTTAGGGTTAGGGTTAGGGTTACCTTTAGGGTTAACTTTAGGGTTAGGTTTAGAGCGTGCTGTTGTCGGCGCGCTGTTGTCAGCATGCTGTTGTCGGCGCGCTTCTGCGCTCATTCGTTGATGCGCTTTTGAACTCATGGGTTTTTCCCCGCAGTTTTGGCGGCGCACTTTTGTCGAGCGCGCATTTATAGGTGAACCGGGGATGCTTACAACAGCAATTGGAGAACAGTAATTTCTATAGTAATCAATGGGAAATTGTTCCATAATTTGACATGTTATTGCCAGGTGTTGGTAATGTAATATTGGGACACTATCAAGAAATGGAGTATTAAGGTTGCGTGCAGACTGCAGATTGTCATTTATCTACCTGATTTAGAATGTAAATATTACTCTAGAATGTTGAAACTAGATGGGTCACTTTGTATATACAGGAAATATTGTACCTGACCTTGTAAAAAAAGGGTTATTTAGCTGGCTGAGGCAATTTTGTCAAACTTTTTCACATATGTTTTTAAAAGAAGTTATCTAGCTAGCTATGGGGATTGCTGGGTTGCATTGTTAATCTGTTTGCTTCAATATTACCTGAATGTTTTATTTATAAACATTATGAGAAAGGATAGTACTGGGTTCCTAATCTGAAACATGCTGAAAGGATGGGGAACAATTATGCCTACTCAAAAAAAAAGTTCTTATAAGCAAATTCTTAACAGTAGGTCATTTATCTGGGTTCCTATGATATTGATCATAGATGACATCAGATCATTTCTTGATGCTGTCAACTAGATATTGTGTCTTTTCTGTATATTCTTGGCAGGATTTTCATTGTCTAATTATGATAAAGTTCCTGATAAGATGTGCTCCCAAGCCATCTGCAGGTATTATTGTTTTTTAAGGAAAGTATTAAAGGTAGCAAAAAGCCTTGAGACAGGTTGAGCCTTGATCGTAGAAGAATGCTTCACAACTCAAGGGTTGCATTGGCCATCATTCGTGGACTTCTTGGCTTGTAGAAGGAATGAATGAAGGAATATACCTTCTTTTTTCATTAACTGCTTTAATATTAATTCAATAAAATCATTTCTGGCATTTCACATTGGTCTGAGCTCATTGTTTTTCAATCCTAAAAAAAACCTGTTGGTTCTCAAGTGGCCAGCAAAACACACACACACACACACACACACACACACAGAGAGAGAGAGAGAGAGAGAGAGAGAGAGAGAGAGAGAGAGAGAGAGAGAGAGAGAATAGAAGCTAAACTGAAAAGATAAGCAAGTGAACGTCAAGTCATTAGTAGCTGCCTGAACTGAACTGAATCTCTTTCAGAGCATGCATCTCAATAGCTAATTTAAGATAAAAGTAAGAATGCTGCAAGCAACCTAGCAAATGAACTACTTTCTCTTTAAAACTAAAATATATCTATGTTAAAGTGGAGTCTTTCTGATTCCTTATCTCTCCCCCCCCCCCAGGCTTATGGTATAATGACTAAGAAGCTCATATTTTTTATCAGAAGGACATATATATCTGCTGCTGGAAATTGTTTAGATAATAGTCATCTGAATTCCTATCAATCTGAAAACCAACCTTTAAAATTTATGGCTTTGCTCATGATAATAACCACATCAGGTTTATTATAGGTACTTTTAATATGAAGAAATGTAAAGTTCTAAATCAACCCATGAAATGTTTCTCTGTGGTGTGTGTGTATGTGTGTGTGTGTGTGTGTGTGTGTGTGTATGTATGTATAGATAGATAGATAGATAGATAGATAGACAGACAGACAGACAGACAGACAGACAGACAGATAGAGATAGATAGATGATAGATAGATAGATAGATAGATAGATAGATAGATAGAGATAGAGATAGAGATAGAGATAGAGATAGAGATAGAGATAGAGATAGAGATAGAGAGATAGAGAGATAGAGATAGAGATAGAGATGATAGATAGATAGATAGATAGATAGATAGATAGATAGATAGATAGATAGATAGATAGATAGATAGAGAGATAGAGATAGATAGAGATAGAGATAGAGATAGAGATAGAGATAGATAGATATAGATATAGATATAGATATAGACATAGACATAGACATAGACATAGATCTATCTATCTCTATCTCTATCTCTATCTCTATCTCTATCTCTATCTCTATCTCTATCTCTATCTCTATCTCTATCTCTATCTCTATCTCTATCTCTATCTCTATCTCTCTCTATCTCTATCTATCTATCTATCTCTCTCTCTCTCTCTATCTATCTATCTATCTCTATCTCTATCTCTATCTCTATCTCTATCTCTATATCTATATCTATATCTATCTATATCTATCTATCTATCTATCTATCTATCTATCTATCTATCTCTATCTATCTATCTATCTATCTATCTATCTATCTATCTATCTATCTATCTATCTAGGACTGTGATGTCGAACCTATGGCACACGTGCCACAGGTGGAATGTAGAGCCGTCTCTGTGGGCATGCAAGCTGTTGCCCTAGCTCAGTTCCACCATATATGTGTACCCGCCTCCCGCCAACCAGTTTGTTTTTGGGTCTCTTCTGCTCATGCGTGGGGGAGTGGGGCACATGCACAGGGGGTGGGGAGCATGGGAGGGTTTTAGGTGCATGCATGGTGGTGCGTGGGGTCATGCATGCATAGATGACGGGGTGGGAGAGCATGGGGATTCACATGTGCATGTGCATGAGATGGGGCACACTTAGGAGAGTCATGTGGTATGCATGGGGTGGTGCACATGTGGGGATGATGCACATGCATTGCATTATGGGTTTGTGTGCATGTGTATGCCCTTTCTGCATGCGGCAACAAAAAGATTAGCCATCACTGATCTAGGATCAATGTATATTCTATGGGGACATCCATCATTTTTTTTCTATAACATAACCACATGGGATTTGGGCTATTTCTGAACATGAATGACATGGGTTTCTTAATTGTTTACTCCTCTAACATTTACCCATCAGGGGGAAAAAAAACCTACCCCACTGCATCATCCTCACAAGCTGCCTGTGGAGTATTTTCTTCTCATCTCAATATCAGATGGAAAGCCACAATTTCCATACCTTTCTGATAGTTTTTCCTTTAGACATTTTACCCAACATGAAGTAGCAATCTGCACAGGCCAATTTTGTGATGATAAGAACTGAGGAGAAAGGGTTAAGTTAGCAGTTGCTAGTTCTAAGCTTCTTATTCAGATATAGATTGTCCCAGGATCCTTTCATGTTTGAAAAAAAATCCACACAAAGTATCACAGAGCCCCATTTAATGAGTAGCTTGAGGATCAGAAGAAAGAAGTTTCTTATTGAAGACTGTATCAGCTAAGAAAACGAAGCCTGTTTGTCACCATTATTGAAGTCTTAACTTACTATCTCAAAATTGGGCTATATATAATTGTCAGAATTCTGGGTCATCCTCATTTTAACATCTTCTTATAGTTAAGCTTATCTATACAATTAAAATTCTTAAAATGTATGAATAGATAAAGTAGCAAACATAAAAGGCCTCAATGTCTTTTTGTGCAGGGTGATGAAAAAAGTCAAGGTGGATCAGCCAAAGCCCACCCACCTTCTATGTCAATCATGATCCATGTATCATCATGGATTGGAGGAAAATGCTTAAATGCTTTTTAGCTATCGGTGTAAAATTAATTGCAAATGTATTTGCATAAAAGCTGATATTTATTAACATTTCTGCCATGACTATGGGAAGTCAAGAGGATATACTGGTTAAGTCAAGGATCTAAGAGATCACTTAGATTGTTTTTATTAATTTCTTTAAGCAGCCATGTTTATCCAATTATTTCATGGAAGTATGATTTATGTTTGCTTTCATCACAAAAGAAAAGACAGATCAATACAGGCAATAAATCTTTAAGTACTTTTTAACCTTACATGCTCTTTATAGGTTGAGAGATAATCAATAGTTATGACAGAAAAACTGCATATGATTCATCTTCCAAGTTGTTTGCTTTTTATGACACAATGCTGATAGTTCAAAATGTAAATGTCATGATCAATGTTCTTTATGTTTGAAAAAGAAAAGACCTATAAAAGATAGTGGGATCGCCTACTTTTAAAAAGATCAAGTAATAGATTATCTAGTTTTGTACATTTGGTCCAGGCAATCTAGTTAACAGATTAGAATTGGCTGTTTAACACAAAATAATTTTGTCTCCTTGTATGGAAACAATTATGACTTTCTTATTCATCTTTTTCTTGTTGATTCAATAATGTAAAAGTGTACTGTAGTCAAAAATATTTCTATAAGCTAAGGCCTTTCTTTCCCTCTAAATAACATGGACTGATTATCTAAAACTGATCTTAGTGAATTGGTGATAATTTAAACATCTGATCTGAATAATAGTCATATGTTCTGCAGAATTTATCATTCGGGCTGAATAAGGAACAAATTTTGTATGTTTTGACTTTTTGTCTTGAATCAAAAATGTTAGAATTTCTTGGTAATTACTATTCAGGGTCACTTTTGCAAAATACAAAAGTATTTTTTGTTACATATTTTTTCTGCTCTGTAAACTACTGGCTGCTATGGTTACTAAGCTAGAACAGTCCTGCAACTAAACAGAAATGGTTAAAGTTATGGTGATTTCCTACAATACTCCCAGAATTTAAAATGAAATCAACAGAAAATTTGTTATCAGAAGGATATGAATGTCAATAGTTGCCATTTGTGCAAAGTTAGAAAGATTTAAAGTGAATAAATAATGTCTTGTTTTCAACTTAATAAAATTGTTCAAAATTGAACTAATACTAAAGATAACTTCTTATTGCCAAAATCTACAAATTTTTGTTGAGTTATGAAATAAAAGATGAACAAGTTAAAAACTGTATGATTAAAATGGACTAAAATTGTAGGTATAATATGCAGATAGTGCAATGGAAAAATATAGAAAAAAGGGATTTAAATTTACATTATGTTACAATCTTAAAGATTTTTTTTAATAAAATGATGTATAGAATAGCCTTGTGGGAGCAGCTTTTCATAATGATGCCTTCCTTTGGAATTCAGTTGAGACTTGGGAAGCCAGAAGAAATCTATGTAGAAATGCTGCTAATTTTCCTCATAATTAAGCTAATATTGTCTTAGCCATAACATTAGTAAAATATTGAAGCCAGGTTCACTGCACAAACATACTTGTGCTAAACCATTTCTGATTGATCTCCTTTTATGCAAGTTAAGCATAACTTCAGACAACTTTTAAAGTTTAGGTACTGTGGAGCTGTGATGGCGCAGTGGTCAGAAAGCAATATTACAAGCTAATTCTGCCAATTGCCAGGAGAGCGATTCTCACCAATTCAAGGTTGACTCAGCCTTCTCAGCTGGTAAAAAGAGGATTCAGACTGTTGGGGGCAATATGCTGACTTTGTAAACTGCTTAGAGAAGGCAGTGAAGCATTGTGAAGTGGTATATAAAGTTCAAGTGCTATTGCTATGCGATTGATTTAATTGTACAATATTCTCTATCATTCTTAGTATTCTCTATGAAATACATTCATGGTTGCTGAGGCAAACTGAACTGTTATTTCTTGCCAAAACGATTCAACATAGCCTTAGGAACTTTCTTATATAAAAAAATGTTTAATTTTCAAACCAGCTAAATAATTAATTTATCAACTTGTACATATTTGTATTAACATGTCAGCACTGTCATTCTGCTAGCATGAATCTTGCACAGCTAATTAAAATGTTGTTTCATTCTCCTTTAGGTGTTAACAATAATGCCTTGATGCCATCTGCACAAGCCAGAAGTCGAGCACTTGGCGAACACCATTCAATACTTTTGTAGTACAGTCTTTTTGGTTTACATAAGTTACCAAGTATTTTGCTGTGATACTAATGTTAATTATTCTAGCACACATATAACCATGAGTGGGAACACCATCCCTTTATTTATTAATTGGTTCCTAAACATTAATATTGGACTCAATCCAATGAGAATTTAGCGCTCAGTGCAATGGGCTGTAAAGAGCAGTCTTACTAAGATAAAAATACAAACATATAGTTTGTATTCAAACGTATGTCAAAACAAAAAGGTCCTGCTTTTTATATATATATGCACATGCATCAGTAATATTTGGGAAAACATAATGTTGTACATATCTACAAAACTCTTGTATGTTTTTCAACATATTATTCCTTTACTTATTTTGTTGTACTATGGTGCACCTTGTTTTTTATGAATATAATTTTATTTTGAAATAAATTCCATGATCAAACACTTATTTTTATTGTTTTTAAGCATATTATAATATTATTTTTATTTAATTTTATTTCTATATGAATACTATTCATTCGTACTGTTTTGAATGGAAGACTAATACTATTAATTAATGTCAACATGTATACAAATAAACATTTGGAATGGCCATTCAATTGGCCCCACAGCCAAATTTCTGCATGAATTAGACAAATCTTTTCCAGATTTGTATAAAGATTCCCTTCCTTTTTCCTTCCTTCTTTGTAAATGATACAACAGATATTTTTCTTTTCTTTGTTTAAGTGCTAAATACACTTTATTGCAAGAAGAAAACAGTGCTATATTGAATAGATAATACTCACAGGTAACTGGGTTTCTATCTGCAGTACCATCATTGGGCAAATGAATGCTAAAGTTATTTCTCTTCTATTGTGACTAATTGTGTTTGGGAAAGTAGTATATTAAAACTCTCAGTAAAGTCAGAACAGGAAAACTTCTCTTAGATCCAGCTTATTTTCCCTTCTCCTTTGACTTCACACAAAGACCTGCTGCTTCCTCTGCCTGTACAACATAGTCATGTTAAACTAATATGAACAAAGGAGCAACCTTGCCTGAATGTTGCATGTATACCACCTGACCAAACAAGTAGTCATTACATATCTCTTTCTTTGTGAATCAGCCTTTAAGATTAATCATCAGTTCCAGAGGTTTAATATTCAGCACAAAAACGGAAAATGAAAGGAATAGGCCACATAAAACAATACCAAGCATGAAATGATAAATGCACAACAAAGAAAGGAGGAGCTTATGGCTGCTTTATCTTGGTGTGGAAAGGGTATTTTGAAGGAATTTAAAAGCCTGAGGGATAGCTTGACTGATAGCAAAAATAAAATTCCATTTGCTATTTCTTGAAGATTACCATCTCTAATGTTGAGGGGGCAGTGCTTGTACTGAAAATTAAACAAATCTGTGTATTTTAGCAGAGATGCCTTTGCTTTACTACACTTTTACACAGTCCTGTCCCCATTCATTTTAATTAAGGAAAGAGAGGCCTGTATAACTAAATGAACAATCTTGAAAGTCTTTTCAGGCACAAATAGCCTGGCTATGGCCTGAAAGGTACATGCCTCACAATATAATTGTCTCTGGGTGGATTTTTGTTTTTCTCCTCAGGTTTTCTTTTTCAAATCTTGCACCAAACTGTCATTTCAGTTTTATCTTAGATATTTGCTCTGACTGAATTCCAAGCGGCAAAATACCCTGTCATACTTCATTTTAAAAAAATGAATGAATGAATGAACGGACGCAAATGAAGGATTCCACTTAAGTAATTCTTCTAATGTTAGGGATGTGAGGGGGGAAGATGGTCACAATACACTGTCAAGCAAAGCAGATTTCTGCTGGACACAGTGTGATTTGGTTGCCTTCCTTTGGTCCACGAATTGGGAACAAATTCCATTAAGATTAGGAATAAGTGGAAACCACAATACAGATATGCTGTGCTATATTAAAGGGCAATATAATATGGAAAACACAATTGTATACACATCTGTTAAAAAGTTAATTGCAGTTAGTATATACTGTCTATATTTTCTTTTGGGTGAGGTGTTATCCCTAAAGACAGATGCCCAGTTTTGATATTTTGAAATGTGTAGTAATAGTGAATATGTTTTTTTACTGTTCCAGATTGCAGAATCTAGCTGACTTCAACTGATTGGGAAAAAGGTAAACCTAGAATTTGGTTAGTAGTTGAATAGGAAATCAGAAATATCAAGGCTTTAGGCTAGACTTGGTAAACTCAAAGGGAACTGCTGTATAATTAACATAACCTACATATAGATTAAGGGGACGCGGTGGCTCCATGGCTATGATGCTGAACATGTCGATAAGAGAGGTCGACATTTCGGTGGTTCGAATCCCTAGCGCCGCATAACGGGATGAGCTCCCATTCCTTGTCCTAGCTTCTGCCAACCTAGCAGTCTGAAAGCACATTAAAAATGCAAGTAGAAAAATAGGAATCACCTTTGGTGGGAGAGTAACAGTGTTCCATGTGCCTTCGGCATTTAATCATTCTGGCCACATGACCATGGAGACTTCTTTGGACAGAGCTGGTTCTTTGGCTTTGAAACAGAGATGAACACCTCCCCTTAGGGTCAGGAATGACTAGCACATATATGCGAGGGGAATATTTATCTTTATCTTTACGCTTAGATTTCAGGCAATATGTTCCTAGTGTAGAATTCAACACAGAATTTTCAGTATAGACTCCTTTTCTGCAAATTGTAGTACAGATAGCCCTTGCTTAACGACTACTATTTCAGTGACCATTTGATGTTAGAACAATGCTAAACAAGGAGGACTTATAACTGGTTCTTGAAGTTGGGGCCATTGCAGTAGCCTTGTGGTCACATGATTGTGATTCAGCCACTTGGTGACCAGCATGCAATTATGCTGGTTACACCATCCTGTGGTCACATGATCCTGTGGCCGTACACAACCTTCACAAGTTATGGTCATATAAAATCCAACTTAATGATTGCATGCAATTCACTTGACTACAACTGGAACCACCAGAACAGCCATCAAAAGCTTGTATGGTCATGTATGGTCATGTAATTTTTAAATTTACAATCAAGTCACTTATTTGCTGATCACAATTGCATTTGATAAGTGAAAACTATCTGTATTATGTTGGATATCTGCTTCCATGTATATATGTCTAGCTCCTGAAACATTTGACTTTCAACTCTCACAGAGGTTTAATGGGTACATACAGGGATGGGCTTAAAAAATTGCAGCAATGGGTTCACTGCCCCATTATTGGGTGGGCATGACCATGGGGTGCCTCGCCTATTCAGCCTCCTGCACCATGGTGGACGGGGGACTTTTTCACTCTCCCAGGCTCTGGAGGCTTTGCTTGAGCCTCTGGGAGGATGAAAAATGCTTTCCATGGGCTCTGGAGGCCCTCCGGAGGCTAGAAACAGGCCCATTTCTGGTCTTCTGGAATCTCTGGTGGGCCCATTTTCTCTCCTCCATGAACCTCCACGGAGGCCCTGCACTTGCCTGGAATGATGAACGGGCTGTGTGGAGACTCCTGGGATGGGAGAGGTGGGGGGGACAGGGTGGGAGAGATGAGATAGGATGGGTGTAGCCAGCCAGTGGTGGCATTTAGGGTTCACCGAACTGGGCAGTATCCTAGCTAGAGGATCAGCCGAACCCTTGTAAACCCCCAGCACTCACCCCTTGGTACATGAAGGTGTCCCACTACAGGAAATTGTGCTTGTGGGATCAGCTCTTTAGTCTCACATTTAAAAATGCATCACAGAAAGTGGGATGGCACTGCTTACCACTAATCACACATTGTTCTCTGTGTGGCATAGAAACATATTGTCTGAATAAGGCTTAGAAAGTTGTTGTCTGGAATGCAAAGACATTATCAGTTACTTAATATCTGTCAAAATGTCACAAACAGAGTAATATAAGTATTCACAACTTAAATGGGAAAATATTGTTTCTAATTACCACTTGAACACATCATTAACTGGCTGTTTAATGTGAAAAACACGATTATCCAAAAAAGTTGCTTTGCTTTATGAAATAAATATGCTATAAATATGAGGAGAAATCAGTTCAGGAACTCATAAAACCATTATAGGCACCTCTGATATAGCTAGGCAATTTTCAGCTAGCCATGAATTCCAAAAGCCTATGTTGATTCATAAAACAATGAAAATTCATGAGTCTCCAGTTGATAGATAAAGTTTAATTTTCTTCTCCATTTTCATTACTACAGCAAAGTGTTATCCCATTATCAGACAGTTGTTTCTTATCCATAGTGTGGGTGCCCAGAGATTTGTAAGGAAACATGGATTGAAAGTCTGCATTTCAAAATCTAATCAATAAGATGGGAATAATAGTAGGCGATTTTGTCAAATTATTGTAAGAATAGATGAAGGCTGAAAAGAATTCAAGCTACTTTACTGCTAGCAAAGATAGCAATAGGACTTACATATTGCTTCACAGTACTTTATAGTCCTCCCTAAGCAGTTTACAGAGTCAGCATGTTGCCCACAACAATCCGGGTCCTTGTTTTATCAACCTTGGAAGGATGGAAGGCTGAGTCAACCTTGAGCTGGTCAGGACTGAACTTTTGGCAGTGAGTAGTGAGTTAGCCTGCAATACAGCATTCTAACCATTGCACCATAATTGCACTTGTGTGAAGTTGGGTGAACATTTTTTTCAATAGTTTTTGGATGCATATTTTGAGATAATAAACAATTCCCTGACATATGAAAAGTTTGAATTCTGTTTAGTCGTTATATACAGCAATTTTTATCTAATAAGAATGAGTGACCCTTAAAGAGACAGCCTGATGTTGGCTGCACTATTTGTCTAGAAATATCAGGCAGGGGTTGGTTCCGGCTTCTGTTACTGCTGGTTTGCTTCAGGCGTGCATGCACAGTAGTAAAAAAATTGCTTCTGCACATGTGCAGAAGCAAAAAACAAGATGGCGGCACCTATGCCGCCGCTGGTAGAACCAGTTTGGAAGCGTGGCCAGCCAAATTACTACTTACTCTGTTGAACCAGTCCGAACCAGTAGGAACCCACCTCTGATGTCAGGCTAATGTCATCTGCTTGCTTTCTTCTTATGTAAACCAAATCCAATTTGCTTTTTAGATCACAGTCATGGATCATTGCATCTGAAGAATCTAATTCTCTTCAGGCTAACATCAATGAAGCATAGTATAAAAAATTAAATTTAAAATTAAATTTAAGCACAATGAAAGAGGTCATCTGCTTTGTGGCACTTTACACTTTTTTATGAGCATTTCATTCAAGCAAAAAAACATATTGTGGAGAAATAATGTATTCAAACAATTATCTGAGTGAGAAAATAGCATATTCAGCAAATACACAGTTTAATTTATTCATTGTAGTAACCAGAGCCTATAAAGATCACTTTGTGTTTTAATTGTGTTTTGATGTTTAACAATAGTGGCTTGAAGCAAATTATCAGCTACAGAGTGTTTTATTGGAAATAGATGCAACAATGCTATATTTTAACAGCTCAAGAGATTCTGTGAGCTTGTAAGGATAAATGATACACAAGAGCCTCGTTGGATAGCTGATCAATACTAAGCTGTCTGTCTACTGGTGAATTTTATCACCCTTTCTTCTAAATTTTCTTTTTGAAGGACCATGATTTTTTTCCCAGCTCATCAGGGAATCTCTATACAGAACATACAAGAAGGATTTAAATAAAAATAGATTAAAGATAAATAAAAGAGTATTCAATTGAATGCAACTCTTTTTTTAAAAAAAACAATTGCAGTTTCATTTTTATTTGCACTGGAGACATGGGGATGTTTTCTGTTGAGACTTTCCCTTGAGGTTCTGCTCTTTCAACATTCGTCTTTTGCTAACCCAGGCTATATAGAATGAAGTGAGTAAATAATATTGGGCTGCGATTTAATATGTGTCTTTTTGAACAAAGAAGAGAGAAAAGGTTATTTCTCTCTGGCTCTTTCAAATTATTCCACTGACTAAGGACTCATTAAGGCTTGAGCAATAATGGAAGATCTTACAATTGAAAAATACACCAATTTTCTGGGTAGCTTTTTAATGATGTTTTTTTTTTAAAAAAACCCACAGGGCTATGTATGAAAACCAACTATATAATTAATTATCCTACAGAACCTTTGATCTATTTCTTTCTAGCCAATCGATAATATAATGCAAGCTATTCACTAAGCTGTTCTCTGACTCAATCAATAATGACAACAACAGCATGTGCCTGGAAACTTTCATTTGCTTTCAGTCATTCACTATAGTCAATCCATTTCATTCAATTCAGTCATCCATTTTGTGAAAGAAATATTCTTCAGAGGTTTGTTGGAAGAAGACTTTCCAAGTGGGACTATTTAGATAGCTTAAGCCTGAAGATGTGAACTGCAATCTAAATTGTTGCTTCATTGTACAACTAGAAATTATAAGATTAAAACAGCAATCTCAATAACAACAAAAACAATAAAGCTTTCCGTTTCTGGGACAGGGAATTAATTTGAAATGAGCAGACAACATTTTACCTATAATTATCCTGAGGTTTTATTGAAGGAAGTTATATAAACTATTCCATGTAATTAGACTAGTCCGCAAGATTTTAGTGAATTAAAGATCAAAGTATATGCAGCAACAGTTACTAATTTTAGAATGGCAAACATAAACCCACAACTAAAGTCCCACCACTTTTTATGTCATATGCTTAAAAGGGGGTGGGACTTTGCATAGTTGTACTTATCATTTTGAAACCAGGGACCACTACAGTGGATGCTCTCAGGTACATGTATTAACCATTCAAAGCAGTTTTTGGGGAAAAAAATAACTGCATTATCTATATTCCATTACTATATTTTTCTATTAGTTGCTTTGTAAGGATTATTTCCTGTGACCTTCACAATTAGTGAAATGCTGCTTAGGACCATAAATGCAGACTGCAACGTTAACAACTCAGAGAGGTTGGTTTTGATCCTATGACTTTTCCCCCTATAAATAATGGATCTACCTGTCTCTGAATGCCTGATAGAAGATTATTTTCAAAAATTGTATGCCATGATGGACAACTGGATCTTTTCAGCTGCAGTGATTTACTTAACAACTGAGGCAAGAAAGGTTGCAAAATGAGCCAAAACTCACTTAACAAATATCTTACTTAACAGCATAAATTTTGGGCTTAATTGTAGTTGTAAGTCAAAAACTACTTGTACTCCAAGTTGCTAGAACATGAATAGAGTTTCACATATTCCTTTTTTCTCTTTTTTTTCAGTGTTCTGCAGGTCATATAGAATTCTATTTATTTTCCAACCAGTTTAAATTCAGTAGTCCTTCAGGCCTGTAGCTGTAGCTGTGGAAATCAGAAAAAAATGCAATTGAATAAAGCACATGCAATCCACCCTTAATCTACCTTCAATTGTGCATACACTACTGATGAGGGCCAGGATATTGACAGTTATTGATAAATCAAGGGGTACAACATTGAGACATTTAGTTTAGTTTTGTTTCAATGAATTGGCAGGAGGTATTCAGGAGTTCCAAAATAAGTCATTTCCATTATTTGTCATTTGATCATTCAGTAGGAGATGCAAGAATTTAACTTGAGTCCTTCTTCATTCAAAGGCACACTCTGCCATTGAGCAATAATTATCAAAAAAGAAGTTCTAAGGAGAAGTATATTATTATTTTTTAAAATTATACCATTAGAAGAGAAAGCCCTCCTGGAATACAAATATGAAAGAATTATGACCACCACTTTCATAAGCCTAGTATTTATATATAATTTGAAATGCTTATCTGTAAGAGAAAAAAATGTGAACTATTAGAAAGTGGCTTCTAATATACATAATTTAACACAATAGCTAGTGCATCATCCATCACTGTGTATTAAGATTAGATCCCATTAGCCTAATATACTGGTGTTGCAATATGAAAGGGATACCACTCATTCATCAAGTTGTATTTGCACACATTATTAGTATTGTGTTAGACTAATATAATACCTTTTTTGGGTAAAACTCAGTGATATTTTGTAGTTAAATGTTCAGTTTAAGATATTTTCTATATGCTACGTGCAATAGGGAGAATGGAAAGACTCACAGGTTGAGATACGCTTTGGACAAAATGGCACTGTAACTATCCATCCCTCTCTCACTATTGCTTTATCTCTCATCTATTCTCTGGACAGTCAAGTTGACATATACGTCCCATATTGTACTCATCATACTTGCGTTGCTCCAGTATTCATTCATATTCATTATCTCTCTCTTTTTTCCCCTCTCTCTCCCCTTCTTCTCTCCCTCTCCCTCCCTCTCTCTCTCCCTCTCCCTCCCTCCCTCCCTCTCTCTCTCTCTCTGTCTCATGCAAAGAAGATAAAGAGACAATGAATGAGTTGTAAGCTCTCTTACTGAAGAGTGATATCACAATGTGATGAGAGATAAAAATATATTGTAGGCTTAATTTCTGTGCAAATTTCCACTTTCTTCAGTTTTCCAAAGTTAAGCTTCATTTTTTTTCACCCCACCCCTTTTATTTACAATGAACAGGATTTCAGAAATGTCTTTTGAAAAGGAGACCTCTCTGTAGGGCTAAGAAAAAATGGCTACCTTATTCCTGTCATCAACACAATATGAAAACTGGAAGTTGTAATTAGACTGTTCCCTCCCCCACTTTTTTTTTTTTTTTGCTAAGGCTTCTATTTTTATTTCAGTGCAATAACTCTTTATGACAAAATGTAAGATTCTAACCACTTCATGCTAAGCATTTCCCAGAACATTTCATAGAGGGCTTCAGTCACACAACAACACCTGAATATTGCTCAGTTCCAGGCAGCAAAGTGTAACTGATGTCGGTGCCTCTTGTTACAATATCCATCTTTTTAGAGTAAAACAAGTGGCAATATAGCCACTTCTGTGCCTTCATGAATACAGTAATTTTTTCAAAGCAGATGCAAAGAATTAAGCCCCCAGAGTTGTTACTCAGGTTGGCAGTCAGGACTCTAATTATGCCTATTCTCCTGAGCTGTTCACCTCCTGAAAAATCCCTCTAAGGCACTAAGAAGAAAAATAGGGAACAGAACAGCTAAACGTGCTCTGCTCATTCAGATTTAGATAACAAAATGAGAACAAATCACATATTGTTGCAGGAGCAGAAACCCACAAGATTATTATTATTTTTTTTGCATTTCTGTCTAGTAATTTGTTCTTCATTAAAAGTAAAAGATGAACTTTTTATTCAATATGTAAGTCATGGATTTTAAAACCTAGGTGATATGTCTGCTGTCAAAATGACATCTCGCCATATCAAGATTTAAGGGCAAGATTTAAGTTAAAACAAATTAGTGTCTAAAAACATCATACAGATCCTATTTTATATAGCACAGGGAAAAATGATTGATTATTAAGAAAGGTTTCCTTTTCAGTAGGAACCGCGAGTGAAATGAAAAATAGTACATCAAGATTTTACCTTGTTTCTGATTTATAGAAAGGATTGTTTTGAATTTCTTAATAATCCCCCACCAATAATAATAGAGTTTTTCAACATACAGAAAGATGCAAATTTGATACCCTCCAAATGTACTGGAATTAAGAATCCCAGAATTTCTAGGTAAAAAAAGGTCCTGCCAAATTAATATTAAAATGTTATTAAAGATAACAATTAAAATAAGAAAAACTAATATGACAAAAATAAAAATAAGTGCATTAAAATTAAAATGAGAAATAGAAAAGAAGAGAGAAAAATAAGAATAAAAAAGAAATATATACAGAAGTGATTTCCCCTTCATCACAACACATACCGTATTGTTCGGTGTATAAGATGCACTCCCCCCCCCCAAAAAAAAGTGGGTGGAAATGTATGTGTCACATGTGTGAATGTTGCCAAAGCCCTACCCACCCTTCGACTTCTGCCTCCCACCAATTTTTCTCCTTGCAGAAAACAGCCTGGTCAGCTTCAGAACAGCCTGATTTAACATAGCATGAGCAGCTGATATGCATTGGATCTGCCTCCCAGAATACCACATATCAGCTGTTCCAGCTGGATCACTACCACCATCGTCACCATCGCCACCCATTGCCACTGCCGCATATCACCACATCTGCGCTCCCCATTTTTGACTTCTGTACACCCCATTTTTGGTCCATTCCAAGTGGTGGGGATTGCTGCCACCACCACCTATCCCCGCCACCTGGAACAGGCTGAAAATGGGACACGCAGAGGCTGAAATTGTGGTGTGTCGAGCAATGGGCAGCGATGGTCGTGATGAGTGGTGGCGATCCCTGCAGCCTGGAATGGTTAATAGGCTGTATTCCAGGAGGCAGATCCAACTGCCAATCAGCTGCTCATGCTAAATCAGGCTGTGCTGAAGCTGACCAGGCTGGTTGCTCTTTGCTGCAAGGAGGCAAATTGCTGGGAGGCCGAGGGAGATTTTTTTTTCTTGTTTTCCCACAGGAAAAATTCTTTATAACTTACCCCAAAATCATATTTCAAAATTATCTATACTTTTAGTTTGATTGCAATTTTCTAAACTGAAAGTTTTAACCATCCTTTTGCTGTTTATTCTAAAAAAGATTCTTTAAAAAAAATTGTGGTTAAAACTTCTTTTATTAGTAATTGAAGAAAATCACATGGTGCTATAAAACTTGTCAATCAGAAGGTTCCTAGTAGCTGAAAAGCATTAACAAGCAGTTTTCAAAAGTGATTAGAAAGGAAGTATATGAACCCAATGTCCTTTCAAAGGTGCTGAATGGAATTTGAGCAGAATTCCAGATCTCTAAATCCACCAGAAACTATTGCCTTATGGTGTCCTCATAAGGAGCAACTGTTGGGAATATGGGAAGTGATCTCAAGTCTTTTCCTTGTCTGAAGTAGAATTATGAGGAGTTGGTTCACTTTGCTGAGGTCATAACTCTGCATCTTCAGTTCCCCATTTCTTCCCTGGAAGTTGAAAACAGAAGTTCTTGCAAGTCTGCCATTTCTGGTAAAAATATTTTCAGAAAATCTTGTGAATATCACACTGGGAAATTATTATATAGAATCTTGCTTTAGGAGAACTGCAAGTTCTATTATAGTGCATTAAGTCACCAAGTGACCACTTAGGACATGTTAATTAAATTGTTTGTTTAACAGATGATGAGTAGACTGGGAGTAAGGATATCCAGAGCAATCAAAAAAACATTATACTTACTGGTTTGGCAGTGCAATTTCAGGGCTTTTTCGCCCTTTAACTTTAAAAACAAAACATAAGGTCACTAATTTGTCCAAGTAGACAGAAGCAGATGCAGATTACATAAATTGGTTAGGGCCTTTTTTAAATACACAAGGTAGCTAAGAGAAGCCACTATTTTTGTTTACTCTTTAACTCTAATGTGCTTACCGAAGCACTTGGGAACTTCCCTTCTTCATTGTTTCTTGGAATTGCCAGGTGGTGAAATGATGTTACTTTGTAAAAATAAGCTAGAGGTTTTTTATCTATGCCTTTTATTTAAAAAAAGCCCCCACAACTTGTTTAATGTCTCTGCAAATTTATTTTTTGTGCTGGAGGAAACAGGATTTCACTTGTGGTTACAATTTAACCCCATCTTCTGGTGATCCAATCCTCAAATTAATTCTCAAAAGAATTCATGAAAAAAGTCTGTTCAGGATCATTCTTTTAGAAAGTCAAACATACTTGTGTATTTAGGCCTGGGAAAAATCTATTTCTAGATATTTAACCAGTTCAGGGCTCAGAATAAACTAAACTAATTAATGTTCAAAAAGCTTCAATTAAGTGGATAGGAGAATATCTGAGCTTCTATGGCTGTTAAACTGTTTCAGAATTATCCATTCGCTTCCTTAGGAGTCCAGACTTCACAGAAATCAATTTCAACTAGAGCACTAAATGTCCTGTGCAACCTCTTTATTAAGTCATCAGTACAATAAATATGCACTGCAATTTTAGAACATGACTTTAAGTCATTGACTATAAAATTCTTATTTCCTCTATGTCCACACAGCAATATGAATCTGAGCATGAAATCCATTGGCATATGATTCAGTATGAAATTACTACCAAAAATCAGATCTGCATGTTGTTTCAGGTTGAATTTAGAGAACTTCTATTTTAATATTATAATGATACAAAAAGATTCCAAACTTCCTCCGCTTCAGTTTGTATCTTGCACACGCTGATTAAATGAAATATTGTTTTATCTGTGGTACAGATTATCTTTGATATACAGTGCTCCTGGACAGTAAATGCTATATTTCATGCTTCATTATTTCTTCTTGTGACTAAAGGAATTATTTATTTAAATGTCTTAAATCTTACAATACCTCGGCCATTATTGCAAACCCTCACTCTTTAAATAGCAGCTTTGTAATCAATCCCATGAGCTATGAAGGGGTTTTGTTAAATAAAAAAAATGAGATATCTGATTTTCTTTTGTAATTCAGAAGATTTAAGAGAAAAAATAGACTACACACACAAGCATTTTAAAAAAGATGTGCATAGCATATTTAGAGAGGTATACAGTAGAAGTAATATTAGAAGCTGTTCTGTAATGCTTTCTGACAGATGAATTTTTTTCTTATTAATTTAAATGTTCCTTCCTGCCACTGGTAAATGACTTCATAATGAATGCTATTATATTATTATAACTTCTTCATTTTTTTCATGATTATACCACCCTAAGAATTGAATTAGTCTCTAATGTTCTTTGTACATTTCTTATAATTGATTCAGTTCTTAAAGATGAATGGCATATACAGTTCTAATCATATCACATTCTTTTCTATCAGCTATGTTAGGGCATACTAGGACAATGGTGATATATTGATAATGACACTCTTTTAGGATTATCATTTTTTTCTGGTATCTTTCAAACAAAATTAAAATTTGTCTTCAGACTTTCATGGGAAACATGCATTGAATGGTATTGTACAACAACTATAATCTGAGGAAGTTGACTCATATCTGTTGTTGCTTGAAAGAAACTTCTATAGCCTCCATTAAGGGGCATTGAATTAAATACATTTTCCTTGGACTAACCTATGCAGCAGATATTTGCTAAGAAATTCAGGGTACCCCCAAATATACATGTTGAAGGAAAAATGGAATCCTGGTTTACGAAGTTTAAAAAATATATCAACAAGTCTTACTCTGTGACAGTCAACTGACTTTCAAACTGTTGAAGAAAGCTTTGGAGCTTCAAACATAGTTTTTATACACAGTGGGCTTCTGCTCATATTTGAATCAGCATACTTCTACCTGACAGGAATCTAAAATTCAGGCTTTAGCTCATTAAAAGCAATAAGATAAGACAATTTTGATTATGTTCAAAGAGATATGCCAAAAGAAGTATGTCATCATCATCTTAAAACAAAATAGTGTGGTGTTCTATAATGGAATTCTTAGAATAACAGAGTTGCAAGGGATCTTGGAGGTCTTCTAGTCCAACCTCCTGCTTAGGCAGGAAACCCTACACAACTTCAGACAAGTGGTTATCCAACATCTTCTTAAAAACTTCCAGTGTTGGGATATTCACAACTTCTGGAGCAAGTTGTTGCATTGATTGATTGTTCTAACTGTCAGGAAATTTCTCCTTAGTTCTAAGTTGCTTCACTCCTTGATTTATTTCCACCCATTGCTTCTTGTCCTACCTTCAGGTGCTTTGGAAAATAGTTTGACTCTCTCTTCTTTGTGGCAACCCCTGAGATATCAAAACACTGCTATTATCTCTCCCTAGTCCTAGTCCTTCACAGTGACCTAAATTAGCCAAAATTCTATCAAGCGAGCTCCAGCTCAATCTAGGGAAAAATTTATCTGTGAATTCAAATGCAGTTGCTGTTTTCCAATTCATAAAAATAAATGATAAAAACTTTGATGAAACTGGTTAAGAATCAAAGCCAAGAAATATTAACTTGAACACCATTTGTGTGATCTGAATATTCCAATTTGAGGGGTCCTTGGGCTCTCTGAATTTGGTTGTTTTCTTGCAGATATTTTATTAACCAAACAAAGTAACATCTGTGCTAGTCAATTGATTCTACCAATTTCCCTTTGCAGCTGCAGCCTATATATACCTTTTCCTCAAATGAGCAAAGCTTATATATGTTGACCTCAGTTCTCAACAATAGAAATAGTGACTGGTAAATTCTGGGACCTCACAGTCTGGATGTCTAGAGAGCCCCCAGTTTGACTGTACTCATAGTCGTCGACTTCCAACCTCAATTGAGCCCATCATTTCAGTTGTTAATGAAACATTTGTTAAGTGAGTTTAGCCCCATTTTACAACTTTTCTTGCCATTGTTTTGTACGTGAATCACTGAATTTGTTAAGTTAGGAAAACAGTTGTTAAGTGAATCTCGATTCCCCATTGACTTTGTTTGTCAGAAGAGCACAGAAAGGGATCACCATCAGAAATATGAATAAGTTCCCAAGTATTTGAATTTTGATCATGTGACTATGGGGATGTTACAACAGTCATAAGTGTGAAAATTTGTCATTTTCAACTTCAAATGGTCACCAAATGAATTGTTGTAAGTCGAGGACTTCTTGTAGAAGCCCATTCAAGGAGCTGAATTTTTGTTAACCAAGACATCAGTTTTGACAAAAAAAAGTTAGAGGAGGAAAGAAAAAGAGAAATCTCCATTCTGTTTGCATAACTTGTCTTTCATTAGTTTGAATCCAGCCCTTGTTTTTCCTATTTCTGGCAAATGATATTTGCAAATTTAAGTTGAACATAATTCTTATAGGACATTTTTACCTTTTGAACAGATAAATTTGATTAAATAAATTGAAGACATATAAATGACTAACCCTAGCATTGTAGTAAATGAGACTTGTTTAGAAAAAGAAAGAAAATCTGATTATAAATTTAAGTGAAGAAAGAAGTATAGCAGTGCCTGGAATGGGAAAAGGAATTCTTTTGCAAATTCACTGGAAATAGAAACTGAATTCTCACCACAAACTTTATTATTATTATTGCTTTACTTTTTCCTTAATATGTTGGTAGTTTCTTTTAAGTATTTTATTTAGGAGAGGTGTCACAAGTATTTTTTCTCAATTCTCCTGAGAGACTTTGTCCGACTTTGGTATAAAAGCTTTGAATAGTAATGAGGTTGAAGAATAGTTAATTTTTTCAGAGATCTCATAAAAAATGTGGTGCTTATTCCATAAGTTTTCTTTTATATACTTTTTTAAAAAAATGAGATTATGGTAATGTAAAATACAAATGAAAATAAAGATAATATGGAAATGGGAAGGGAAAAGAAAGGAGAGGGGAAAGTGCAGGATAAAAGAGAAAAGGGAAAAAAACATTGACTTCCAACTACATAGTAGTTATTAGGTATTTCTATAACAACAAACTAATCATCAGCAAAATCAAAGGTCAAAGTGTCATATTTCCTGCCTTGAGTATGAAGTCCAGAAGAATAAAACTAGATACATAATATTCTTTGATTAAAACATTTACTTTTGCCATGTTTGTGAACTGGTTCCACCACAAAACCGCGGATGACAAAATCGCAGACGACGAAAGCGCGCATTTGATGTCATCACAGCGCGACGAAAACATTGCGCTGTGATCGAAAAATGTAAAAATAAAGCGAAAACCTTACCCTAACCCCCCCAAACCTAATCCTAATCCTAACCCTAAACCTAACCCTTAACCTAACCCTAAATCTAACCCTAAACCTAACCCTTAACCTAACGCTAAACCTAATGCTAACCCTTAACCTAACACTAAACGTAACCCTAACGCTCTAAACCTAACCCTAATCCTTAACCTAACCCTAACCCTAAACCTAACCCTTACCTTTATGTGAATCGGCTTGCTTTAATTTTAATTTTATTTCAATTTTTAATTTTTTTTGTCGCGCTGTGATGACGTCAAATGCGCGCTTTTGTCAATCGCGCTTTTGTGGACCGTGGTTTTGACAGGTCACGCTGTGAACTCCCTCACTTTTTCTATCCATTGTGGGGATTGAGTATATTCCATCAATTTTCTAAGCATTTGATGATAAAAGTTGGAGCTAAAATATTTTTAAATTTGCAAATAAATCTATGCTTAAAGCGGAAGAAGATTGTTTCTGCTTGTTTCTAGAGAAAATCATGTTCTCATTACTTTATATGTTTTTCCCCAGAATCCTTAATTTTTTTTGTAGTTTTGCTTGTATGTGCATTTCTCTTTGTATTTCTCTTAAGAATTTTTGAGACTAGCATCTTTGTATTATCATGAAATTCCATAATCACTCTATGAAGATAAAACTTAAAATGTGTTTGGTCTGAAGGCTCTGTGTTTAATTTAAAATAAATGTATCTGAAATGCTCTCTCAAAAAGTATGAAATGCAGCCCAATATTATTCAGCACTCCCAAAAGAAGTAAGCATCAAAACAATATTGACCTAAAATTTTATGTTTTGAGAACATCATAATATGTATCTTTTGGCAATCTTTTTGATCTCCAGAAAACTGATAATTTTGCTCCAATATTTTTTGTGTTTCTTTACTAACATTTTTTGATCTGAGTGATAATAATCCATTTGGATAGTTGTATACATTTTCTGAATTGAAATAAACAGAAAAGACAAACTGTTTTCTTCTGTTCTCTTGAAGAGATATGTTACAAGTACAATTTATGTTCATTTTTATTAAAACTATTGTTCGGAAGTATTTTCACAAGCATTTCCTTTAATTAGCAAGGAAATACAAATTCCATATCCCCCTTATCCTGTTGCTACAATGGGCACTGAATTGTTTCTGAAGAAGAAGAATAGACAATATGGTCTTCTATTAATCATCCACTCAACTGCAAATCAAGTGTAAGATTAATTTTTCTGTTTTAGGTGTTCTGTTTTCCCTGTTCTGTTTCCCCAAGAACTCCTGTTGTTTGGTTTATACCAGTATTTCTCAAACTTGGAATCTCTAAGGTATGTGAATTTCAATTCCCATAATCCATCATGCTGGTAGTTGAAGGCCACCTGTCTTAGAATTGTCTATATGGAGAAACACTGCTTTAGAGTATTTCAAAAATTTACAGGCTATTCCAGGGTTAGTCAACCTTTTTATACCTACCGCCCACTTTTGTATCTCTATTAGTAGCAAAATTTTCTAACTGTCCACCGGTTCCACAGTAATGGTGATTTACAAAGTAGGGAAGTAACTTTACTTTATAAAATTTATAAAGCAGAGTTACAGCAAATCCCTACCGCCCACCATGAAAGCTGGAACGCCCACTAGTGGGTGGTAGGACCAAGTTGACTACCACTGGGCTATTCTTTAGTAATGGCAATAGCAATAGCAATAGCAGTTCGACTTATATATCGCTTCATAGGGCTATCAGCCCTCTCTAAGCGGTTTACAGAGTCAGCATATCGCCCCCACAGTCTGGGTCCTCCTTTCACCCACCTCGGAAGGATGGAAGGCTGAGTCAACCTTGAGCCGGTGAGATTAGAACCGCTGAACTGCAGATAACAGTCAGCTGAAGTGGCCTGCAGTACTGCGCCCTAACCACTGTGCCACCTCGTTAGTTATTGACTATTGGACAAATGCTTATCACTCACTGTAATGGTTTTATACAACCCTTAACCAGCATTATTAAAATAAGTTTAATACTGAAGTTTGACTAGAATAAATGTTTTATTAGTTTTTCTTTTCTTTTCTTAAGGAGTTCACATCTCCCACCTGTTTGCTATTGTCCAGGGTTTAATAACTACAGGGTTTTACTCTTTTTTTAATCATCTCAAATGCAATTCATTCCCTGCTGCCAAAGAGCACATAGGTTTCTGGGCTTCTTGTACCCCTCTATATGTTTATTTGGATGTTTTAGCTGTGTACATACACTCAAACAGGAAGTAAAGCTATTGGAACAAAAAGGTGGGAGAATACAGCAGCAGGGAAATTGTTCAGTGGGAACAATTGGTAGCTTGCAAGTTGGGTAGGGTGTCTTGCAAACTGTTGCCAAGGTGTCTGAGTACCTATAGCATTTTTTAAAGCCAGCTTAGGGACAAGCCAGCATGAGCACAAGACTAGGCAATTTAAGTGGTGATATACACTCAGCATGAATAATTAGATTCTTGAATCACTGCAAGAGTCAATACCAAGAATAATATTGCATTCCAGAGTACCATTCTTCACCTTAGTTTGTAGCTAGCTGATTTTTCTTCTTCCATCCCCCCTCAATGAAAACAGTGAGCCAAAAACCCTAATTTGATCAAAAGAAATGTACAAGGCTTAAACTGCTGGCAGAGCACTTTATTTCAAGGATGAAAAATCTCTGATTCTGCGACTTTTCAGAGGTTACTGCAATTTAAATCCCAGTATCTTCCACATTTTCAATAATTTTCCATCCATGCCTTACTTCAAAAATTATCAGCATCTGCATGTGCATAATTGTACCTGCAGACAAAAATGAAAACCCAAGGCCCAATTAACTGTTAAAAAACTCACAGTGGTACAGTGGTTAGAGTGCAGCTATTTCTGCTGATTGCCAGCTGCCTGCAATTTGGCAGTTCAAATCTCACCAGGCTCAAGGTTGACTCAGCCTTCCATCCTTCTGAGGTGGGTAAAATGAGGACCCAAATTGTTGGGGGCAATATGCTGATTATGCAAATCTTTTAGAGAGGGCTGTAAAGTCCTGTAAAGCGGTGTGTAAATCTGCTATTGCTATTTAACTATTCTTTAGCAAAAGTTAGTAATGCATTTAAAAAAGCGACATAGAATGTCAATAGAAAAATGTGGTATGTGCCCTGGGAACCATAGACAAATGGGCCACCTGGCTCAGCTGCTAGGCAATCAGAACTGCCAACTCAAAAGTTCTTGAAAGGACCTGCCAAGATTAAAACATCCAAATGACCAAATAAGCAAACCAAGGAACGTTCAATATTTCAAACTCACATTCAGAAATAGCAATTAATGGATCAACAAAGACTTATAGTCACCAAGTTGCAAGAAAAAAAATAGCTGAGAATATGAATAATATTGAGAACCACATAAATGAAAATGAAGATAATCAAACAAATGACATTTTGAAGTGCAAATTTATTAACTTCTGAGACAGATAAGGATGATGATGAAAGAGATGAAAACAATGAGCACAAGAATCAGCAAACATCACCAAAATAGAAAATTTGACTAGAAAGAAGATGAATAAATTATGAACTGATATCAGCAATCTGAAGAATATGAAGAATAACAAGATTTTTAAAAATGTTTAAAGAAACTCTTTGCATTAACTAAAGAAGGCTCAGATGAATTTAAATAGGTCACAGCTATTTTAAAGAAAAATGAATAATATGGAATAAGAAGAAATCATTTCCCGCAAAATCAGGGTTTCCAGTAAATCAGCATTTGTCTTTTTTTAAAGCATTTTGGGGAAATATTATAAACATAGATGTCTTCCCAAATAAAAATGAAACACTAAAAATGTTGGTGTGACATTTGAGAAAGTTCAAATAAACATAATAAAGATGCAGTATGCATAAAAGTGACTGAAAAGAACATTGGCTCAGCTAAAATGGATAGAGTCATAACATCAGATGAGAAACTACTGTATTAGTTAATTAATTAGATAGTTTCTCATCTGATGAAGCAGGCTGATTGAAGACCTGTCCATGGATGACCAGAGATGACAATCACTGTGAAGGATGAAAAGTAAACTGGTCCTGTAAATCTCTCCAGAGAGAGACAGATCAGATCCACAAGTGCTTTGAATAGTGGCTCCTCACAACGAGGTTCTAAAACAAAGGTCTCTTAAGAGTTTCTCCACCAAGAGCTGAGGAAGATAATATATTTGCTCTTAGCAGCAATGAAGCCTTTCATAAGACCTCTAGGCTAGTCAAACACATTCTCTAACCACATTCAGAAATGTTGAATTTAATTTTTACTGAAAGAGAACTTAATTAAGAAGAAGAAGAAAAGCTGGAAAAGGAAGGATATAGTTGTCAGGGATTTGTCTATGCACAATTGGCAGAATGATTTAAACCGAATGTTGTTGTTTTTAGATGAAAAACCAGATTTGAAAGGGATCTACTGTATGTACTAACACTGAACAACTCATTGCGAAGGGATATAAATTGTTGGAAATAATCTAGGAACATGACTGCATTAAATAGTGCATGATTAAATGGGCAAAAATATAATATGTTTGATCAAAGGGAAATCTGTGATTAACACTGTTTATTAAATTATTATTAAACTGTTTAACTGTTTATTAAATTTATAGGCCGCCCAATCCTGGAGGACTCCAGGTGGCTTACAGAAACAGAAAATTAAGAGAAGTTAAAAACAGATAAAACACGACAAATTAAAAAAAAACACAACATGCACCCAATCTAAGTGGGGCTGGACCTCAATCCAGAGGTCAAACACATTGAAATTTTCATTGATTTATAATTGGAAATAAAACTTTTGTAAAATAATGTATCATTGCTATTTACTCCTGAGAAATTGTCAAAGATGTATAAGGGAATATCAAACATAGGTTCTTTAGCCCAAGAATTCTATAATTGAAGTCTTGGAGTCCCTTTACTAATCCTAGTAAAAGCATCATGTATGCACATGAAAAACATTTTCCTGGTAATATTTCAAAATAAAGCCACTTTTCGCAATTACACTGTGGCCAGATCCCTAGCATACTTTTCCACTAACAAAAACACTGATATTGTGGAATAACAACATAAAATCCTTCTACCTAATAATCTGAAACTCAGCAGGATATTTATTTCTGCTCAAAAAGGCAACTATACCATTTCTACCAGGGAATAAAACGATTGGAAGCTCTTTTTAAAAGAAAAAAATGTTTTGTGTATGATTTGTCATGAATCATCATCTCATAAAAGCATGCAATTACTGTTAACTTCAGTCTCAGATGACTTTTAAAAAAAGCAAGCTAAACACTGATTAGATTTTTTTTAACAAAAGTAAAATGGAAGAGATTTCATATTTTCCAGTTGCAATTAAAGAGAAACACCTGCGTTTGTAATTTTAATCACTTTTTAGATTTGATTCTAACTCATCTAAAGACTGTCATGGGTGCATGACAGCCTGTCTGGGACAGAAATCTAATCCAGCCCCTTTGGTGAACTGGAAAGAATAATTCAGTGCCCAGAGTGGCATAGGACATATTGTGCTGGGCTCCTTTTTCCAGGCACAGGTCCTGAGCCACAGCTAAAGAGGGAACTCTAGAAAACTGTATGAAAAATGAAGTAGCTTTTTGCTTTACCCCAACCTGCAGAACATGGCTGACATGTCTGTGTGTGTCTGTGTGTGTGTGTGTGTGTGTGTGTGTGTGTGTGTGTGTGTGTGTATTTGAGAACTGAAGGTGAGGCTTGAATGTATCTAAGTAGATCTAAGAACACCCAGAGCTGAAATAAAGCAATATTTAAGGAAGGAACTAGGTGAAGAACCTAGTTCACAGAAAAATAATTTGAATTCATGTATTTTGTTCCTGCAGCCAATAAGAATAGATATTACCTATTCTGGACTTTGCTAATTCTTTACTGAAGTAATGTATTTGTACATCAATCTTGTACATATTGATGCCTTTATCATTTGGGATCAAGGCTTTGCTTTTGAATTTTAAACTTCAGTTCTTTTTCCTTTTTTTTTTTGAAGATTGAATCAGGCAAAACAGTTAATCAGAATAGAGCAATCACTCATGGTTTTGTTGAAATACTGTTGAGAAAGGACAGGGTTGAGAATTGATTTGGGGCTGGCTTGGTAGGATAAGAAGGAAGAATGGAAAGCAAGCACTGAGTGTTTCAAGATAAGAGAGAAGAGGCAGTTAAAGTGCTCTTCACAAAACTTAACAGAATATAATGGTTAGAATGGAAATAGTTGGGAATGACTCTATAAAAATCTCACTTAAAAACAAGAGAGAAAGAAAGAGAGAAACTTTGCAGTTTAAAAGCAAAGTTCTGTAATTTAAAAAGGTGCACAATATCTCCGTCACTTATGTATAACAAAGTCTGGTATTTTCCCAACATTCATGATAATTTTTCAGGGTAGTCTAGATATTATCTTTTAAAGGCTTAAGGAAGGCTGAGAATAAGTTGAGAATAAAGATAGCTTTGTGCTTTAAAATTGATTTATCACTAACCATTGGACAGCTGTAATGTTTATGTAAAAAGCATCACATTAGGTAATAAAATAGTTAACACTTGTATTCCTCATCCACCTTTTTGATGAGAGTGCAACTGATTCACTCCATAAATTCACTTAATCTCATTCATATGAATTCTTGGACAAGAAACTTTTATTCATCTCTGCACAAATGCTTCAGTGGTTGAAAGTATCTATTCACCTTTTTAAAAAAAGCCTTTAAGTGGTGCCTCATTACATTACATTATATATGTCTGTGCTTTGCAAGAAATCACCCTTTTTAGTAGCAGAGGCAACAAATTCAGAATCATAACATCTGGCTCTTTCTTTTGTTTTGGTCATTTCAGTTTGCACTGAAAGCATTTCATAAGCAAAATTAGTATTTTGAGGCTGAATTTCCACCTCTTTATCTTATTTGTTTTACTGCCATCTAGATGATACCTTGTCATCATTAGAAAGAAAAAGAAAAACTTAAAAATCCTCCTTGGCAACAATAATTCTACATAATGAGATGTTAGACAGACAGAACAAGTCTGAGAATACAAATGCAAGTAAGCATCATCTGTTAGAAGAAAGTTACACAGTAAAACCTGCTGTTTTGCTTAAGTAACATACTTACATACACAGTTTTCCTGTAATGTACAACTGAGAATTAATAAAGAACTACATTTTATTTTTGCTGTGTATCATTATCATGTTCCAAAAAGGTCTGCCCAGGATTAAAACGATAGAGTTTGCAATTTTCATCAAAGGAATATTGTTTTGTCTGAAGTAATAACGAGTGACAATGGTAGGTCAGTTGTCTTACTATTTTGGAAAAATAACTTCCCAAATTGTCTGAATGCACATAATGTAACTGATAGCCTTGAGGGACAGGTTGTCTACTTCTTTTCACCTTCAGAAGCTGATAGTTATGATGTCTGACTTATAAGAATTGAAAATGATACTATGAAATAAATTGCATATTCATTGGAGGCTGGAAATATGTTATTGTACTCAAAATGGTGCATACAAATGCAATTTATGAAACATTACCTTGACATTCTTTTCTCTTTCATTCCAGCCGTATAATCAAAAAGGACATTCCTAATAAGATTCCTGGTGAATTTATGAGGGGGAAAAAATCAATCACAGCATAAACCTTGTATAAGAAGCTTGTTTATTTTCAATCTCAAACTTCATGATCCTAGAATTTTCCATTAGCAAATTATGAACATCTAGATGGGAAAAAAATGAATTGATTAAAAAAAGAAAAGGTGAAGAAAGAGAAGGAGAACATTCTCATGGTGCAGGCTCCAGTATAATCTTAATAACAACATAATAACATAATAGGGACCTTTGCCTTCTAATCTAGAGGTTCAACTACAGGAACAAGAAAAATAAGAGAACAAGTGTTCAGAATCTATTTATTGGTCAAGACACATTAGTTAAATCAGCACTGCTGGAATAAATATGTCAATGATGAGAAGGTCCAGAAATCAAGAAGACAAAGTTACATACTGTATGCTAATGTGTTGTTCAAAACACAATTAGAAAATGATTGCATTCAGATATTGACTTATCAATCTATCTAAAGTTGTTTTTGTTATAGTGAGTGGATGACTGAGGTGGAATAAATATCATTACTTATCGGAGATGGAGGGATGACTGGATAAGAGTTCTGGATTTGAGATTTTGAGGGATGGAGATCTATATCTGTATGGAAATCTGCCATTCCTGTACAACAATAGTCTTCCCCTGCTCTTGTAATTCTATACTAAATTACCCACAAACCAAAGCTATAGTTAGCACATAGTTTCTACATATGATTCTTATTCTCAAATGTATTTTCCCTATATTTATATTGTGGTACAATTTCTTTTCCCATCTCTATCCTATATATAAATATGTTTCCAACTTTTTTCCCATTAAAGGGTAACAAAAATTAAGAAAACTCTTGCAATATCAGGCCAAATCCTACGTATTCCAATAATTCCAAGTGTCACAAAAGAGAAACATTCCTAAGTAACCCTAGCTATCTCGAGAATAGTTCCAATGCATATACTGCATATCTCTTCTTTCCAACATGGCTTTTGTAGGGAAAGCACAGAGAGCACCACTTTTTCCCCCCTAGCCCTATGTACAGCATGAATAAGGTTTTGATGGACAGTGGGGGAAAATTGTTACCAAAGCATTAAAAAGGCAAACATGATTTAAGCCCAAACGTTGGGGATTACAGAAACATCACACACACTGCCCTCAATCCATATGCATATAAAAAAGGGAGAAGGAGAAACACAGTGAGACCTGCAGAACAATGTTATGATGGCCAATCTAAATAAAAGTGTTTTTAGTCTTCTATGGAGTTTATTTCTTGGCAAGATCTTTTAGGGCTGAAATCCTCCTATCAGGAAGGGCTATAAGAGGAGCCTCTATTTTTTCCTTCGGCGTAAATGAGATGACAAACCTGAATGTGCTTACTTTAAAGGGACTAATCGGGAACTTTGTATATATGTGACTTCAGTTAATATTTCTGTATGAATGTGTAATAAAGCAGCTGTGTATATTCCTCTGCTCTCTTCTTTTTCTTTCAATGTATTTCTGGCACTAAGAAACACAGAGCTGCAAATCTGGTCACATTCCATTCTGTTTTCAGAAAATCATTACCAATGAATGGTTCCAAAGTCATCCATGTAATTCTTTTCCAACATGCTGTTGACTTGAAAAATATACAAGAGTACATCCATTGGCTAGGAAAAAAAGGTACTTGGAACAGTACCATTTGCTACTCTGTGTAGTTCAATATGCAATCAGATAAAAGAAGCAGCATAATGTTTAAGAATTAAATTGTACTGATGTCAGCCTGGTTTAGAAGACCCTACTATAGAGAAATCTGTATCCCTTTGGATTGCCCTGCAGAAATTTTGTGCTGGAGTTTAAATTTTGTCAACATCATATAATTTGATACACACAGGTTTTCTTTATGCGTCCATATGTTCTCTATCAGACATTCCACATGGATAGAGAAATAATTGTAAATATGCTGACTACTGGATATGTTAATTAGCAGCTTTCATTTTTCACATTAATGATAGTTATTACATCTACAGCTCATTAAATTAAATACAATAAGATCCAAATAAGGAGTAATTAAAAAACAATGGCAATATAAAACAATTAGTTGATAAATGTACAAGGGCGGGGTAGTGCAGGATTATAACTTCAAACCCTCATATTCAGTAGGTCATAGCTCAGGTTATCAGTTTCAGCAACAGACCTATAAAGGAATGTGCCAACCTCTTGCTACATGGGCATTAGTAGTCTTATAAAGTCTTGCCATGTGATTTACAGTTAACAAGATAATTTGGACCTTTTTATTCCAAGTCACAAGTTTTAAAAATAATACTTTGAAAGAAATGTAATCACATGCATGCCACTATAACCAAGACTTATACAATACGCAGAATTTAGTTGAGATACAAAATATTGCATTAAAAAGATATATATTTCATCTAGAAGTAGAATTTCTTCTGTTCTATTTTTGGAGGAGAGAGAGAGAGAGAGAGAGAGAGAGAGAGAGAGAGAGAGAGAGAGAGTGAGTGTGTGTGTGTGTGAGAGAGAGAGATTATATTTTGACATTTCGTGGACACCAATTTCTGATGGGGGTGGGTGGGTAGTAGATAAATCTATGTTGACAGTCTATGGGAGCATCTTTTGACCTTAGTAATAAGATGTTGACAAAAAGACAAGACAGAATAGAGTGGTGAAAGAAGTCGAAAGAAGGAAAATAATGAACTTAAATTAAAATGTAGAAAGCTATTGTTGGTTACTGGACATACAATCTCTTTAAAGCCACTTGCTGTTTTACTGAATTAGTTGAGGGTAACTTGATGCTAATTGGAAACTGTGTCTCTGATTTGAAATGAAAATTATGGTTTGCTGGTTTTCTGGTTAATTCTGAACCCGCACTGGGGATGAAGAAAGTTCTCAAGTACTCTAAAAACCTTTCTGCTTTATTTTCAACTATATTAATAAATTTAATGTCTTGAAACTAACTTTCTGCTTAACAAATAGAAATTTAGGTCAGTTCATTAATGTTCAGATACTTCTGCAGATAGCAAAGTGCCAATATCTTATGTGTACAAATGTAGAACAAGAAACTGTCAAGCAACTGTCAACTGCTTTTTCTTTTAAATAAATGTGACAAAAATAGGACTTTTGACAGTTCTGCTGGAAGTGTGAATATTTTCCCACAATTCTAGCAAAAGTGTATTTTAAGATCATTGCTTGCTGGTCTAATATGCCATCTCAGGATATTTGCAAAAAATATCCAGGTAATGAAGAAATCTCATCAGAAGTTGCCTGTTTCAAACCTATGTGGCTTAGAAGGATACCGTTCAAAATGCGATGAAAGGATGACTATTTGTCAATTTTTCAAGATTGTAGCCTTGTAAATACACATTTGAGGACAGAAACATTGGAATTACTGGGTCATTGCTACATATTGAAAAAGATGAATAAATGCAGGTTTCAAAATTTGGCTTATTTGTTGTAGTCACATCACTGAAATATAGTAGTTCTGACTCTTCTGAATCAAAATAATCATAGTCAGAAGAAAAACACAGACATAAAAAAACCTAGTGTGTCTTATGACAAACCATAGATTGGCCACTTAAATTAATTTGGGATAAGTACCATCAAACATTCAAAAAAGGATGCAATTTTTCAAAATCTTTCTGCTGACTTGCCTCAAACATCCAGAATTATCAATAATCTGATGAGCTTTTTTTGCAGTTACCTTTTCTAAACCGGAGAAAATTCAAGGCCTAGTTTGAACTGACTTTCATCTCCCTAAGCGTGGTAGTAGGGAAAACATATTAGTGTCTGGCAGCCAAAAATGATAGCATCATTTTGGTCTAACAATTTTTATGAAAAGGTATAAACTTTCATAAACTGCAGTTCGCTTCAGCAGATGAAACTGAGTGGCTAAAACTATGATTTTTAAAAGGAATTTTTTTCATCAAAATTGAGTGTGAGATTGCTGATGCCCCATGCATTAAAAAGGTGTAGCCTACACCTGCATAACCATCTTCTCTTCTGCCTTCCATCCTTTCCTATATCCCATTCTAAATTAATTCCTATTTTGGACTCTAGCCACTCCTTTGCCTCTGAAGAAGGGAACTGTTATTCAATATTAGATATGTCTTTTAATAAAAGATACATGTTAGTCTGAAAAGACTTTTCTGAATTTTTGACTCTGTCGGCATAGTCTCCCATGCTCCTTCCTCTACAAGAGGGCAATTGGTAAGCTATTGCCTGCCCTCTGGAATGAGTTTTGCAGAATTGAATGGCAAGAATGGCAGAAGTCCCCTTTTCTTTTCTTTTTTCTCCTGTTGGATTTGAATGTGTTACTTCTGCCACATTTTTTTGTTTGTGTCTGTTGTTTCCTTTCTTTCAAATGTTTTTAACAAGTTCTGGGAATTGGGCAGCATATAAATTTTAGTATTAACAATAATAATGATATGGAATCTCTACGGAGATTCTCAATCATCCAGATCATGGTTGTCCCAAAAGTGTTGTTCTAAAATACAACTGGGCTGCCTTGGTTTTTTTCCTTGAAAACATTTTGCTTATCATCCACGAAGCTTCTTTAATTCTGCAGAAGCCTCTTGGATGAGAAGCAAAATGTTTTCAAGGAAAAAATAATTAAAAAGTCCAATTGTCTTTTGGAAAAGCGCCTTTGAGACAATTATATGGAAGATTCCCAAGGACTAACCTTCAGATTAGGTATTTTATCTTCCTTCTTTCCACTTTCAATCTATTGATGCTTCTTCTATGCCTTGAACAAACTGCCCCCTCTCTTAGCTTTGTCTTCTAGCCTTCTTTATAGTTTGCGCCCAATCCTGATTTCTGATTTAGTGACAGAAGTATCCACTCATGCCTTGGACTCCTGGATAAGCCTGTGGTTAGGTAGAAGTTTCTTGGGTCTTTCTATTGAGAAGCATTATTCAAGGGCAATTTCACCAGTTCCTGTCCTAGAAAGCAGGTCATACCAAGATGGTGAATTAAATGTCAGGCCTGGAAGCCACATTTTGCATTGGGCCTTCAAGCCTGTCTCATTTATTGCTGTGGGCAACTGGGTGGGGGAGTATATGGAGTGGGGTAGATATAGTCAAAATAACATTCCTTTCTCAGAGAGTCAAGGACAACCTGCCTTGCACCTGGAGTAGTATGACTGGGAGGCATCTCCAGTTGGGAGATTGGACCATGTGATGGACCTGTGGATGCTGGGCAGGAACTTAAACTTTCATTTGGGTGGCTGAAAACCTGGAAACTTTCAAATTCGGGTTTTCCCAGATGTGCCAATATCACATCTCTAATAAAATGGAACTTTGAGGAAACTCAAGGTTCGCAGTTTTCTTTTGTTGGGGGTGTTACGTGGAACTCTGACATTAAAAGTCTTGGCAGTATGGCCTGGTGATTTTCAATAGGTCCATATATGAAACATCTAGTCTGCTATTTCATAAGCATGATTTTTAGTTCTTGTCAGTAAAGCCTTAACACTAAATCAATATGTTTTAATAATGCAGTTTTAAATATAAAAATATAAGTTTTAATGCTTGTGCAAATAATATTTATAACCAGATTAGGGGGAAAAAAGTATAGTGACAACCATGTCTCTCACATGTTGGATTTTCATACCTGAGACACCATCACTCGATCCACAAACTTAACTTTTAAAAGGAACAAAGATAAGGACTTCTTTCTATGACCTTTCATCTCAGATATTAACTGTGCTCCAGAATCATTTTCAAGTGAGTCTCACATATTATTAATTTCAGTAGAAATTATTAGCACATTGAACACTGTAGCCAGTTCATGCCTATCTAAGCAAGGTCAAAGCTAACAGTGCGGGCAAAGCTCACAGAAAGTGTTCTGAGCCACAAGAACAAATGGAAGCTTAAAAAATGCATACAACTCCAAGCTATATTTCTGCTATTCGCATAAAATTCTATATTATCCAGAAAGATGATACCCATTTTTATTAGATTTCAGGACAACAATGCCAGCAAACATACTGTACCAGTGGTGGGATTCAAATAAGTTAACAATGACCAGCTGGGTAGGTGTGGTTTGGTTGTAATGTGACCATGTGGGCGTGGCCAACTCCACATCACTCACATCGATGGGTGTTTCGCCTTAGCTGTTACAATGTAATAAGGGTTAACTGGAGAGGCAGTTTCTGTAAGGAGGGCAATAAAGATTAGGCTAGAAACAACACCAGAATGTTTCCTTCCTGCCTTCCTTACAGAATTAGCCCTGTAAAGTGGAAAAAAACAAAATGAGATTTCTTCCAACAAGAGCGGTTCTCCGAGCTGCTTAGAAAGTTAACAACCAGTTCTTCTGAATAGATGCGAACTGGCTGAACCCCACCACTGTACTTTACCCATTTTTATATCAGCCATAGAAGTTAATATTTATATGCTGGTTTTTATCCTGATTAAATTTTCTTATAGGTTGATTCATGATAACCTGATTCCTTTGTGAGAACTCTTCACCAGTTCAAAGACACCTCTGAAATCCTATGATACCTGCATTATTTGAGAACTGAGTTGGTTTATTTCTGGTTCAAACTCACTGTATTTGAAGCCACAGAAAATCTAACTTCTCCTTTTTCTTTTTCTTTTTATGCCACACTTTAGCTATGCAATGATAGTGGGTGGTCCTTTTCCCTATTTGGGTTTCAGGACTTTTAAATGGAAATGTAGCTTTCTTCCTTATAAAGACTGCTGAGATTTTGTTTTCTTTGTAGATAACGAAAAAAAGGCCTGTAATAGGATGTGGAAGCTGAGAATGTCTGCATGTATATACAAATAAAACATTTTATGTTTCATTTGGATGGTGAAGGGTTGAGAGGATATTTGTTACTGCAAAACCTGTGGTGCGATGCTTTTTTGTTTTCTTTCTGTTAACATTTTAAATCAGAAGATCCAACAATGATCAAGGATTGCAGGTTGTTCTCAACTTACAACCATAACTTGGACCAGAGTCTTGGTTCTTGACTGTGATATAAGTGATTGTTAAGCAAGATGTCACATGACTACATTGCTCAACTACAGCAATCCCAACTCTGCCAATTGTAGTCATTAAGCAATCTTGCAGATTTCTACAAGAGATGAAGACTCAGATGAGGAGTGCAGGATACTTCAAGAGGGTGGTAGCAAACCATGACATGTGTTGTGGCCCACCATCTGCCAGTGGAACTGGAAGCAAGCTTGGACAATGAGGAGGTTGGAGAGGAAGTTGGGCCAGTTCTGGAGTTTGGGGAGGGCTCTGATAGAAGCTCTCTGTTGGATGAGCCAGAGCCAGATAGAGACAGGACCATCCAACATTTCCTAGCCACCAGAGAAGCAGCTGACTTTGGAGGCTGATATGAGTGAGGAGAAAGAACAGCTGGGCCTGTTCCAGATGCACATATGCACAGAGTAGTAAGGAAGGGTGAACAATGGAGGACAAGGAGTTGACTTGGGAATCAAAGCACACGTGGATACTGAATGGCCCCTCCCTGGCTCAGGAATAAATAGAAGGAAAGGAGAATGGTTGTTGAAAGAGACAACAGTTCGTATTTCTGAAGGTTTTGCTCATTGCATGAAACAGCTGGGAGCTCACTGCCTTGCAATTTTCTCAAGGAACTGATAAGTCTGTTGTTGCATTTAACTCTTTGCAGAACTCTTGCTTGGACTTTTCGGTGGGTGAATGCCATTAATTCACAAGAGGTAAATAGGGTTTTTTTTAATGTCAAGGAGTGTATTTCTTGCTTCTGCTAAGGCTGGGTCAGAACAACATGTCAAGTAGAGGCTGGGCATGAGTGTCCCTCCATTCAGAGGCTGAAAAAGAGTGAAAAAGTTGCTTGCCAAAGGATTTCAACTCTCAGGGACAATGGCCAGTGAGCCTCCATGAACAAGAGGAAGTCCTCACAGCAGATTACAATGGATTGCCATATTCCTTTCTAACTTCCCCATTGACATTCTGGGGAAACTGGCAGAGAAGCCAGTTGCAAATTGTTGAGCACATGATTGCAGGATGCTTGGCAATCCTTTGTAGTGTAAATACATTGCCAAACACTCCAATTTCAACCATGTGACCATGTGGAGGGGAGATATATTTTGCAATGATTAGAACTGTCTTACAGGTCACAATGCCTCTTTCTGTTAATACAAACCATCATTTAAGCAGTTTGTAATACAAACCATCATTAAGTAAACACTTGCAAATTGAAGACTCTCTGTATTTCCAAATTACTTTTGATGAATTGGAGAATGAAAGTAACAGTAATATGGATTTTCTATGATATTTTTCCTCACCCTAAAATGGAATGCTTTAAGTTTATTAATACTACCTCTACATCATACGTTAAATACATGCATTTCTCTCTCTCCCTCCCCCTCTCTCTTTCTCTTTCTCTTTCTCCCCCCCCCTCTCTCTCTGTGTGTATGTATGTATGTATGTATGTATGTGTGTGTGTATATATCAGGGGTGGGTTTCAACCGGTTCGCGGCGGTCCCCGCGAACCGGTTGGTCGGTGAACCCGGAAGTAAGTAACTTCTGGGAACGGCGAAGGGCCCACCCGCCCGCCCACGCTCCTTACCCGGTTTTGATGAGTTCTGCACTTCCACGCATGTGCAGGACGCATACAGCATCTGCGCGATCCTCCAGGAGCAGCTGGAGCATCGCACAGACACTAGTACGTATGCGTGTACTGCGTGCGTGCACGAGGACGCCGCTGGCCCCGTTCCAACGGAACCGGTTGGAACGGGGCGAGAAACCCACCCCTGGTATATATGTATGTATGTATGTATGTATGTTTGTGTGTGTGTGTGTGTGTGTGTGTGTATGTATATATATATATATAAATTTTCTTTTATAAGGGATGTTTATTCATTTTTCTGGCATATTTAAATTTAGTTTGCAAGCCATCACAAAAGTTGTTATTTAATTTACAATCTCATTGTTTCCCCTGGGCAATAGAACATACATTACCACCTGTGACACAAAGTTTCATTATCTCTTTTACTACATATTTTCACCTGTCCAAGAAGTACAAGCTGTGATTTTTGGATGTAGAAATGCATTTGTTAAGAACAGCATCTATTTATATTTCTAGAGAAGCCTGGCTATTTAAGAAGAAAGGATAAGAAAAAAAACCTAAAACATCACAAAAGCTGTAGCAACTTCCAACTGTTACCATTGTCGTTCTCAGATTCCTGTAAAAGGAGGTGATTTATTTTTAACTTTTTAAAAAAGAAAATATTCCTGCAATCTTTTTACAAAGTATCTTACTTGTATTTCTTCTAAAATGAAGTAGTTACTATCATGCATTCATAGATCAAAGCAGTGTGATCTATTTGCTATTTATTCAGTGTGAAAATTGATATTGGTTTGGTTGACTGCAATGTGATTCCAAATTCATACTCTTTCAGAAGCCTTTTGTAGATAACTCTTGGGAAGCTGTTACCTTTTCATCTTGATAGATATGAAAGGTAGTCTCAATGGTGATTTCATTCAATTTAAAACAAAATAAACTACAAATTTCAACAACCAACGCTGAACCCCATTTTAAAAAAATGCATTGCAATTACAAGTGACTTTAGAATGACTCTGATTTCCCTGTATAATTATGATAATTTTTAGCTATTATTAAAGACTTCTGCTAGTCCCTTTGACGGCAGGGTGATCAAACCAGTCAGTCCTAGAGGAAATGAACCCTGATTGCTCTTTAGAAGGCCAGATCCTCACCTAATGAGAAGAAAGGAATCACTGGAGAAGACCCTAATGCTGGGAAAGATTGAGGACAAAAGAAGAAGGGGAGACAGAGAATGAGGTGGCTGGATGGAGTCACCAAAGCAGTAGGTGTGAGCTTAAATAGAATCCAGGGGATGGTAGAGGACAGGAAGGCCTGGAGGAACATCATCCATGGGATCGTGATGGGTCAGACACAACTTCACAACTAACAACAACAACATTAATCTACTCTAATCCACTGTATAACATATGGTATGCTGTCTCATCTATTTGTTCCTACTGTGTAGAGAGTGTGGGAATGTATAAGAACCATTACTAGAACTAGGGGAGAAACTGCCTAAAACATTTTTGAAGTCCAAAGTTTTTTTCAAGTTACTCACACAGTTACCTCCCCAGTTCACTGGCATATAAGAAGGGGAAAGAGGTACAGTCTAATCAGCCTTGCCAGAGTCTGTTATTATAGGAAACTCTAGAAAAGTAGTGTTAGCCTTCCTGTAGCATTGATTTCCTGGTTTAGTCTACCTATTAGGGCTAACATTTGAAATGATTCTGAAGAAAGTATGAAAGATAAAATAATGTCATGGTCTGCGCCTGCGCGGGTTCCCGCTACCAAACTGGTAGTGAAGGTAAGAGCATTTCATGCCTGTAACCAACCCTTGTCCCTCTATAGCTACACTGTAGAAGGAGCAAGGAGGAAAGGAAGGAGAAGGAGTCAGGGAAGCTAATCTAGCAACAGAATGAAAAATAAGGAGACTGACATGCTACTATCTATTTTTGTTTCAGTATGGGATATTTGAAATATGTTGCAAAATATATTATTTAATGAGATCTCAAATTTTCTTACATAACATATACAATACTGGAAATGTGATTCCCTCACCTTGGAAACAATTCAGTAAACACACACACACGTGTGTGTGTGTTTGTGTGTGTGTGTGTGACCTAACTAATTTTACACATGTTTATTATGCCATTTGCTATTTTCATAATGTATATTATATAAATGTGGGCTTGGGAAGAAATATACATTTAATTTCATTTCTATTGTATAGGGTAATATGTGCTTACAGAAATAAGATAAATAATATTTTTAAATATTTATATTTGAGAGAATGTTGCCTTAAGAAAGGATTCAGCCTAGAAAGTAGCAATAGAAAGAACAACAACTGAAAAACTAGCTAGGCATTAAGGACAAATATGTATTTGGGACTTTTAAATAAGGCCAGAGTTGCTATAAAAAATAATTATAGGTGACATTTTAGTTTCCAGGATATGACCAATGACACCAATGAATTTTAAATGAAAGGAATGAGAATTCTTTAGAAATGAGGGTCAAAGATTCAGCAGCCAGAAAATGGTTCATTGTTAAATGTTTTTTAATAATATCCCCCAAAGGTCAAAAATCAGTCAGTTTTGCCACATGGAATGATCTGAATTGTAGTTTTATAACGAATATTGCACTTTAAGGAATATTTTAGTTTTTGGCCATGAAAACTGAATTGAGTAGAACTGATCAATAGCTGAGTTAAAGTGATACAGTCAGCCAGATGTTTAGAATATTTTTATCTACTTGTCTTAACCAAGGAGCTGAAATAGGTAGATATAGTTTGATGTTATTATGTTTCATGTCATAGGATTTTCCTTTCTTCTTTCCAAGTAAAGTTGCCTGCAATTGACTGATGGAAATCAATGCCAATGATGTTCAAATGATACCCCAGAGACCAATTTGGCCATCTCTACAAGTTCCATCATATTCACCATCCATTCTTCCTTTATTTATAGTGGTAAATCTTTCCACTTTTGAGCATATAATTATCTTGTTGCAATTGTCACACAGACACACACAGAAGTTCCATGACATTTTTCTAGCTGCCTGTCTATCAGCCTAAAATAAATTTCATGGTGCATTCATCTTTAACATCCTCTGAATCAATATATGTATTTGAATCCAATATTTTCTAACTTCTTACATGTCCACCAATCATAATGAAATGTTCCTTTTGTTGTGCACATTTCAAACATAAATTTGAAGGTTCTTTATACAGTTTAGACAATCTCTCTGGTGACAAATAACAACAGTACATCATTTTATAAGAACCTTCTTTAAGCTTATATAACAGTGTAAAATACAATCCTTTCAACTATATTGGGCTTTTTATATAAAAGTTGTTGTTTGAGGGGCATTGGAATGGAGTAGTAACTTCACTGCATATCTGAGAAAAGTATTTAAAGTACTCAGGATAAATTTAATTTTAAAAAATTGGAGAGATTAGAGTTGTTTGGTTTATGGAGACAAAACAGTGATAGATCAAGAGACTAATAAATACCTGTTTTTCAAAAAGACACATATCTTTTTCAAGAATAGATAAGATTTGGAGTTCAAGAGAATTAGCTAAAATTATTAATGGATACATTTTACCAAATATTTTTTTCAGTTCCTAATCCAATGAATTTGGTTTATAAAAGAAACATTATTATAGAAAGATAAAATTCTCAAGAACTGTAAAAAAAATTAACATTTTAAAAAATAATTTAAGTAAAAGTACCATTATAGGAATGGTCTAGAATGCACCTAAAGCTTTTATTAGAAGTGACCTGATACAATGTAATTCTGCAATAAGAAGAAGACGCAAGAGAAAATACAATATATTTTGAATGAGATAAAAAGAAAAGAAGACAAATTAAGGAACTCCCCAGAGAATACAACTTGCAACACATTAAGATTTTTACAGCAAGAGTTATCTATGTTATTAATAAGAAAAATGGAAGTAAAATTGAATTATGCAAAGCAAAGAAATTTTGAATTTGAATTGAATGAACCAGGGAAATGGTTGGATTATAAATTGTGAAAAGAAAAAGAAAATAAATTAATATTGAAATTACAATAGGGAGATATTGTACTAATGTAAAATGTAACAATATGAAAAAATATTGTAATTTGTATAAAGGTATTCCATTGGAGAATATAGACGAATGTGTTAGAAAGCAATATAGATTGATATACATGCCCAGCATTCTCCCATGAGATTTCTCAACATTCAGGGGTAAGAAAACACAAGATTTGGGGAGTAAAGTCACTGAAATAATGAGATATGATAATTCATGAGACTGGGAGGAACTTTTTAATTTTTTAATATATTTCTAAGTAGCTCCTATCAGAAAAGGTTGCTGTCTCATGTTATCATGTATCTAGCTCAGTGGTTCCCAACATGGGGCCCATACCCCACAGGGGGGCAACTTGATTTTTAATGGGGGGAATTTGAACCTTGTTTAAACCAGGTTAATGGCCTTTTAGGCTTCCTATGCATGAGTAGCGTTCACTTTTTGAGTAAAGTAAGAATTATATATCGGGGGGGGGGATCAGGATTTTAGAGATACTTAGGTGGGGCATGGCCAAGAACAGGTTGGGGACCACTGTTCTAGATGCACACACACACATTCATATCCTTAGCTCAATAAACTATTTTTTTTCCTGGTATGTATGTATGTATGTATGTATGTATGTATGTATGTATGTATGTATGTATTTATTTATACATACATACATACATACATACTTATTTTAGTTCAGGATATACTCCTGACTCGTGTTCAGCTGCTTCTTGCAGATCTGTAATGAAAGAGATGGAAAAGGGAAACATTTATAAGTTCTAATTTTTAAAAGAAACACCTTAAAATCCGTTGACTATTCTCAGAGCAGCAAATTTAGACAAACTTATTTGCAATTTTAATTTGCAAATCTCATTTTATTTTCATCCATATTAAACCCAGCAATGATTCATTAACATCTCACCAACTTCAGCTAATAGAAACCTACACATTAGACAAGTCCTTTTTGTTTTGTTTTTGCTGCTGCATTCATAGATTTTTCGTTTGGTGCTCTGTTTCTTCCACAGAGCTTTGCCATCTGTCTAGCACCTGCTCCCTGATACTGCCTGTTTCTTTCAACTGACCTTAACAGACTTTCTGCGCTTGTTGTCAGTGACGCTTTATTGGCCAATTTGCAACCATCCATCCTCTACTGCTGACATCTTACCTAAGTACAGGTCTCATCCTCTGACACTTAGTATTCATACAGCAGCAGCTGGGCCTGCATGGAGATGACATGCTGTTGCAATGCTGTGCTGGCAATATCTGAAGCACAACCTCTCTGGGAAAACAGCGTGTCTTGTAATTTTCTTTGTTTCAGCTCAGGCATATTTTCATCATTAATGTACAAATCTGGGATAGTGCATTGATTCCCTCTCTTGCTAGCCCCTCTTTGCTTTCCTGCATCATACATGCCTCAATCATGGAATCAGGCTGTACAGTATGTTTCTTTCAGTGAGCCAAATATACCTCATCAACTGTAAACATCTGTCTTTTTATAATTGTGGCATTATTTTATTTATTTTATTTATTTATTGCATTTTAGCTTTGTGCTTTACATTTTTGTTTAATAGACAATAAATAGACAATAAAACAATAACCTAGTTTTACTGCAGTTTTTGCTTGCTTTTGTGCATTTCAATGTTAAGCAGGAAAAATTGGAATTTTCCTTCAAGATCTCTTATAAAACCAAATCTAGTACATACAGCATCTACAAATTTATTTTGAAAATCCATCTTTCTCTGAGCCCTACTGAATGGCTATGTGCATATGTAATTTTCAAACAAATACATTTGGAAATAAATAATGTGAGCAAAACTTACTCCTGATTACATAAAGCTGGAATTGTTTAGAATGGTACAATGAACCCTCGGTATGTACCTGATTATTTTCTGGGATCTTCAGGTCTACAGTACTGGGAGTCTATTATGTTAACAAGAATGAGCTAGATAACCAAGGACTTCTGTTTATATAAAGGCATTTCCAATGTTCATAAGTAAGGAATAGAGACTCTTATTAAACCCACAGCAATTCTGTTGTTAAAAAAACCCTGCTACTAAGAACTTATGGAAGTCTGATATATAAGTCTGAATTATGAATCTAGAAGTTACTAATTAGCAACAAATGATCTTTGCCCCTAGCCATGTATGGGTATTATCAAATCTAAAAGCATCTGTTGTGGATCGCCAGCGGCCAGCAGAGCTGGTGGTAGACTCAGACAGAAAGGAGGTTGGGGAGAAACATGGGCTAGTCCTAGAGTCTGGGGAAGGCTCTGATGAGTGCTCTGCGTCAGAGGCAGAGATGGGGCCAGGACCATCGAACAGTTATCAGCTGCCTTCAGAGTCAGATATCAGTGGGGCAGAAGAACATCTGGAGTCTATTTCCGATGTGTGCATGTGCAGAGCTGCCAGGAAAAGGGAACACTTAAGGAACAAGGGCTGACTCGGAGTAAAGGCACAGGAAGATGGTGAATGGCCCTTCAAGAGGAGAAGAGTTTGTAGGACACAATTAGTTGAATTCTTTGTGGTGAAGATATGTTCCTGCTTTTTGCCATGTAATTGTTGCTTCAGCATGGCATTTGGAAGATATCGGTCTGGCAACTCTCCAAGCCAGATAAAGGTCTGTAGTTGTGAAATCTCATGAAAGACTGTTTGCCACAATTTTGCTGGAGAGGAATTCCCTTTAACCTAAACAAACATCAGGATGAGGTCTGCTTCATTCTCTTGGGAAGCCTCGGTCAGAACAGCATCGTTTCTCTGACTTCTGGACCTCTAACAGGAGAAAATACATCTAGCTGGCCATGTTCCTCTTCTTTTGTTAGCTAGATGCTCCAGCGGGGTTTAGAGACAGCAAGCAGAGGAGAGAAGGCAAATAGGTAAGAACAATGCTTGTGCAATGCTCTGCCGAGGAGCTGGAACATCGTGGAAGCTTGGGGAGGTGTTGCTGGATGGTAAGATGCATGTGGACACGGTACGTGTGCATGCACACCACACATGTTCATGTGGAGGACGCCAGGCCCCATTGCAACCGTACTGGTTGCAACAGGATCTGGAACCCACCACTGGATAAGAATCATATGTCGTCTTCTGTTGATAATGGCATTCACTGTGCAAAGTTGTAATCTGTGAATGTCTTCCTTACTGGCAACGAGCTTTAAGAAAATATAGTGCAAATTATCATAATTTTAGCATAAACTATTAAAGAACATTAAATTAAACATTAAAGAACATTCTCAGCTAGATATAACTAGAAAAAGAAAAGAAAAAAAAGAACAGAAATAATGGAACTGCCATTACAGCACTTGAATATCAACAAGAATTTGGAGCAATTTGACTGACCAACTTTGCTGGGCATTGTTCTTAGCAGGCCTAACTGGAATAGACACTGGGTAACTTTGTGGAAAGTAAATGGAGGAAGATAGTCTTCTCGTCTTCCTCCTTGCCTGATAAAGTAGCTTTCCTTCTGTCCGACCCAGCCCTACTTCCTTCCTAAGTTTCACCAGCTCCGCCATCACCCATGAAAGAGGCACAAAATATTTATGAAAATACATATAGTTATTTTCCTTGGATCTTCTGGCTCCAGCTAATTATATGAGGGAAGAATACTCACCTTCCTACGTGGTAAACTTGTTATGTTAACAGGTTGATCTGAATAGTTGCAAAACAATGGCAGATCTGATTAATTTTTATCTTATAATTTATATGGAAATAGTAGGAATTTTGCCAGGATACACCATGCAGAATACTTTCAGACATGTCTGTAGATAAAAGTTGTGGATGAAATCTGGACCTCTTAAATTTCTGCCTGCATAACTGTTGTAAAAGGTGGCATTTAGGAAAATCACTATGTTCTGTTTAATTCATCAGGCATAAATTCATCAGGTGATGGTGGTTTCTATCAAGTGAGTGGAGAAGCTGCCTGGATGTAGAGTTAGGACAGGACTACTGCAACATTTGGACGCACAGACTCTGATTTTTTGAGAGCCTACTTAGCTAAACAAAGCTTTTATAGCTTCTAAAGTTCAGCTTGCAAGCACTTGATCTTGTCTGTAATGCTTCTGAAGCACCAGAGGAAACTGGAGTGATCTTACTGTCACCATTTTTTTAAATTATTGAATACAAAATCTGTTCAAAACCAAATATACACTTGAAGCAGACAGTCCCCAAAGTAGAAGTCCAGATCATACAACATGCATTTTTAAAAGATCTGAGTGAAAAGCAAAGTTTTCAGCTGGGTGATATTTTCCCCCTTGTCTTCCTAACAGTATAGATGCCTGCACTGTATCTTTATGACCAATTCTAACCACTCTGAAGTCCAATTTGTAAGAGGAATCAAATATTCTAATTGCATCTATAAGGCAGTGAATTACTTTTGCCATATTGGTATCCAGAAAGATGAGTAAGATGTTATCCCAAATAAAAAGCACCCAAAGATGCATTTCTGCTCAGATCTCCTGCATTTCTCCCTTCATTTCCCCTCTTAGTCGATAGTTAAGATGTGGAAGACATATATTGATGAGGTTATCTAGTTTGGTAATGAAACATCTGCAACAAAACAACCAAGTTCATAGAGGATACTACAAGTCAATGCAAGGCAGCAGTATTCAATCTTGATTTATGATTTATGTTCTTCCAACAATGCATATATGAATATATGAATCCAATATCCTCAAAGTTCAATTTGGCACAGCAGATGTATATGTATGGAAAAGGGGGACTGGAATTGTTTCCACAAACACTCCTACATGAAATATAAATCCAAGATTGTTAATTTTATAAGGCTATTCTTCATGGTATTGGACCTGGGTACTTGAGAGACCGCCTGCTGCCAATTACCTCCAATAGACTGATCAGATCCCACAGATTAGGCCTCCTCCAAATTCCATCTGCCGGCCAATGCTGACTGGCGACTACCCAGAGGAGAGCCTTCTCTGTGACTGCTCCGACCCTCTGGAACGAGCTCCCCGTGGAGATTCGAACACTCACCACCCTCCAGGCCTTCCGCAAAGCTCTTAAAACCTGGCTGTTCCGACAGGCCTGGGGCTAAAGAGCTTTTGCCCCCCCCCTCGAATGGTATGGTTGTTGTGTGTTTTTAAATTGTTTATTGTTCTGTTTGTCTTTTTATCCCTTATCTGTATCCCTTCCCTGACTTGGATTGTGAGCCGCCCTGAGTCCCCTTCGGGGAAAAGGGCGGCATATAAATGCAATAAATTCAATTCAATTCGATTCTATTCTTATTTTCAGGGGGAAACCCTCTCCCCTTGAACAAGTGGCATTTAGTGAGAAAAAGTCAAGCAGAAGTATTAAAAGATTTACTGGACCTTTTGTCCTTTAACCCAAAGAGAGGCAATAACTGTCACCCCTGAACTATTCCAATCTCTGCTCCTCTAAATGTGTTTCTTTACTTAATGGTAGTGTTGCTTTCAATTGATAAATGTGCAGCGCCTGCACTATATGAATAACCAAGCAGTTTCTCTCTTTTGGGAAAAGGATATGGTATGAAATACATAATTAAACACTTTCTTCAAAGGGAAGCAAAAGGAAACGAGCACTGGAAGAGTTTTGTCTATGGCTATATCTTTATGTTGTGCTTCTAAACTGGATGTGGTGTTCACGTTTTAAAGCACAGTGTGCTAATCCTTCAAAAAATATTTCATTAACTTGGATACTGTAAATTAATTACCTCATGCAGCTCAAGATATTGCAACAGAGTGGTCTTTCAGTACATACAACAGCGTCTTGCTGAGCAACAGCCAGTGAGAAATATATTATCAGTTATGCCTGCACTTCACTTTGTATATTAACATTTTCAGCTTTTGTTGTTTTCTTACCCAAAATGGCTGTTAAAAAAAGTCTTTAAGAATCGGCAAGGGTACCACATGGAATAAGCATTTATAGATTTCTAATTGATTTTCCTCATTCTAAGTAAAGTGGTTAATTTTTATTAGCTTACTTACTGCTTGTTGCAAACCATTATGCAAACCAGTTTCCAAGAAAGGCTAGATAATGAGGCAGAATTTTTCAATGGATTATAAGTTTTATTTAAAGTTTTCTCTTCCTCAAGAGAACAAAAAGAGATACATTGGTTTCATTTGAAACTCCATGTTCTGTGAAGGTGAGGAGTGAGCTAATTATGCCATAACAATGGTGTTAGAAAAATAAGGTATTGTGATCACCACTGTTCTGGAGAAGTTTTTGGAGAAAAGTAGGAGAGAGGGAGGGTTCAGAGTAATGCATGTAGTGCTGAGACACAAACTTTATTCTTTTTCTATGTGTGTTCTGATGTTGCTGCATGCCCCAAAGGGTGGAGCTTCCTGCAGTTGCGATTACAGAATCAACATGCACTGGAAGTTTAGAGCAGGAAAAGAAATTAAACCTAAACATTAACTGTATTTGCCAATTTGCAAAACCCATATTGAGAATTTGAAATCCACAGCTCAATAACAATTAAGTAACAGCACAGGATCACAAAACAGACCACAAACTTTTGTGCTTTACAATGCATTACTGCTAAATACTGCACAATTTTAAATTGTATTGAAACTACAACCTCAATACAGAGTCCTAGGAGAGACATAAATCTTTCAATGAAATGCAATATGGTCAGCCTAGAAATTGGTGCTATGGATTTAGTAATACACCTCAAATGCTAAAAAAAACCAAACCTTAATTCTAACAACTGTGATTTTGCTATACTTCCTTAGAAGCAGAGGTGGTATTCAGCCAGAAATTTTGAGTAGTTCAGAAAATTGGCAAATACCACCTCTGGCTGGCCCAGCCCCCAATCTATTTGCTGTTTCCCAAACCCAGTTGATCTGGAATTTTGCAATATCCTTCCCCCAGGAGTGGGGAGGGAATGGGGACTTTACAGGGTCCTTCTTCTGCCATGCCACCAAGCCAGGCCCAGCAAGCCACACCATGCCCACCAAGCCATGCCCACAGAACTGGTAAAAAAAAATTAAATCTCACCACTGCTTGGAAAGTATGTAGGGTCCTCAGGCTAATGACAAGATGAGCTAGAACTTTTGGAAATATGAAACTGCTTGAAATAATGACTAGATGAATGCAAGAACACATTTACTATTTCTTCCTTCCCTCACCATCAGCCCATAACCTTATACTCAGAAAGTGCAGCCTTTGATTTCCTGATTTGTGATAACTTTAAGAGAGTACCCCAGTGTTGCCAAACCTTCTAGCAATTTAAAAACTTCAGACTACAATGGCATAGTGTGTCACCATCAATCAAATGGGCTGAATAATGTTTAGGGGAGGGGTTCCTCAATCCTTGAATCATGTGAGCGAAGACTCATCTGTTGGATCCAGACAGCACGTGAAACCATCATCCTGCCCCTCTGTCTGTGGAAAAACCACCCTCTATGAAATAGTCCCTAGAATCCAAAAGATCAGGGGCCATTGGTTTAGAGCAGGGATGTCAAACTCACATCATCACATCTTTGTTACGTGATGTATCGGGATTCCTTCACTAAATCCAGCGTGGGCAGCATGTGAGGCATATGGCCATGGGCTGGGAGTTTGACAGCCCTGGTTTAGAGGATCAACATACAAAATCAGATGAGTTACAGTCTGAATTGTATATCAGTATTAATTTGTGAAAATCAGTCCAGATTCCATGCCACCACTTCAGAGAAAGGAATTTTACTCTAATATAGTTCTTTTTTTCATATAAAAGGTAAAGAGTCCCTCAAGTCAAATTAATCTGTTGAGAATATAGACATGGATTTTTCTTAATAATAATAGAAAAATAGTTTTGCCATTGCGTTATCTCAGGGTGTCTCTTTTGAATTTCCAGTCTAGTCTATAGCCCTGAGATGGAAATAAATATATAAGACTAGATTGGAATTAAATACTGAGAAAGAAACTCTATTAAGTTTAATGAGCTTCCTGACTGGATAATGCATTTAAGACTACAGACTATATTCTGTCAGGGAAAAACTAAGTCATAGATCATGTGAAGTTTCCTTGAGTATAACAGAAATTAGATTCAACAAACTTATTCAATAGTAATTTATATTATTCACTCATGATATAGCAAGTTAAAATTCATTCAGGTTTTCTGAGTTGGGTCTTAGGCAAATGAAGATTACTTTGTTAAGCTCATATTTAAATATTCTCCAAATTATGGAATCTAATTGATGGGCTCATGTCTCTATAATTGGATTAGTGGCTTTTATTTAGTTTATCTTTATGCCAATCATTCCAGATTAAAGATCAGAGTCAGCCTGAATTAAAACAAAACAACTGACACAAAGGGTGCAATTGTATAAATCATTGCAAACTGCTTATAAACGGAGGTGTTAAGCAACTCGATGGGACTGATAATAATAGGATTTTGCATAACTGCAGCAGGTCAGGGGGAAAAAAAGACTCTTGAGAATCATTTTGGAAACATGAATATTGCTAGAATATGCTTTAGGAATGCAGAGAAAAGCATGTAAGAGATTTGTTAAATGGCAATGGCATTTTAACACAGATTTACAAGTGCCTGACATTTCCATATGCATTTTCCAAATTAATTGAGTTCGTAATGTCGGTTGATAGCCTAGAATTTAGTGTTTAAAATGCTGTAAGTACAGACATCGAAGCACATAAATTATGAAGCACATCATCAGAAAATTAATGGTGCTGTTTTACATGATGTCTGATTTTTCTGTCACTAAACTCGCTGTCCCTGTCCCTCGATGTTAAGATATCCATAACTCATCAAACCAAAGTCAAATGATATGGCATATTAAATAAGTGCTTATTTTTAAGAGATAATATTTTAGGAATTGCACCCTTGCTGTGAATGCCTATAATCCCATAATTAGTATCTGTTCCTTTTAAAGCATATTACTGTAGTTACTCTGGGGAGTTTGCACTTAGAAGCAGAGGGAACTCCTCATAAGGGAAAGATCCACAATGAATTGTGTTTCATTTCATTGCTGTAGCAAGGTATACTTTCTGATTCTTAAATTTTGTATAAATAAATATCCAGTGATACAAAAAGCCTCAAAAGTGTGTGTGTGTGCGTGCACGCATCTTCAGGTCTGTCTTGATTGCTGATAACTGATTTGCCATTGCCTTTGTAGAATGTCAACACGCACACACCCTCGTAATATTTTGAGGAATATTGAAAAGGCATGATAAAATATATTCCCTAAAGGAGAAATGGGGAGGGGGGTAGAATCTAAGGGAGGCAGAAACCAGCCCGTTTCCCTGTCCCAAGCAGAAACTGAGGAGACCAGCTTTTAGAAACGCAGATTTGGTAATCCATTCAGAAAGACTGGGTCAGGCAGAAACTTCAGATAAGCAACACAATAGCAGCACAATTAAGCTAAAGGTTGACAAAATTACCTCAGACAAACACCTAGGATTTATATTTCCCCTTTTGCCTATAGAGTCAGCCATGAACTCCTACATGATCCCATAGGAATCCAGATGGTATAAAAACCCACCCACTCTAAACTCAATTTTGTCAGCTGTCCCAGAACTGTGTGGTTTTGTTCATCCATAAACTTTTTCTTTCCAATCATCCTCCATTCTATTTCTAGTGCCTTTCTCCCAGCTTGGAACTTGACCTGGATATTTCTTCCAACCTTCCTAGGTTGAGAGAGAATGACTGATCCAAAGTCACACAGCTACCAAAGGTGGACCTAGAATTTTTGGCTTCTAGTTTGATGCCTTAAACATGTTGGAATGGTGATAATCGAAACATTTTTTGTATATCTGGAATCACTTATCATATTCTTACTTTTAAGTGAGACAGTAGCTGAATGAAAAGAAATGGATGTAATAGAAAATTAGCTTGAATTGTCAAAAAGACAAAACAATAAAATCCTGCACATTCACTTCAATTGTGATGTATTCTGCCCACAAATGAAGATAGGGAAGACTATACTCTCAAATATACAAATAGATTAGAAATAATAATAAAGTTTAAAATTATTACACAAACATGGAAGAGGGTGCAATTATATAATCCAAGGAACTTATTTTGTATTTCTAGTTGCGTTCCCTATCCCTTAGCTTTTTGTAAAACAGGCTAAACTAAAAAAAAAAAGGAAATGGACAAATGAAATATGGACAAATGAAACTCTGTTATTTTGATTAAAGGAATTATATCAGAATGTGAATTACAGTACAATGTTAGGGTAAATAGACATAAAATGTATGGTACACTATTGTATGAATAGCAGTGGAAGTCATTTTCAACTTCTCACAATTCTAAGTCATTTTTTTTTAATTTTTAAAAAACATTGACCCTTTCTAAATTGTGAACAAATGTTTGAACTTATGGGTATTTGTATCTTGAAATTTTGATCAGTAATACCTTTTGAAAATGACAAATGAAATTTGGATAGGGTTGTTGAGAACTCAGTGTAACACCTGAGATAATCTTTTAAGCTAAATTGTTGGAAATTATGAGAAAGAAACTCCTATTGTCTTTGATGAATAATGTTTATATGAACATGTAAGAAATCTGTACCCTGTTTTATCTTATTGGTTGCAATACATTGTAATAAATATTTCTATTTTGTAAATAGTTTAGAACAACAAAATTCATTAAACTACTTTATAAGGTACTAAATATTGAGGATGTTTTATTTTTATTCTACTTAACAGAAAGTGGTTATCTATAGAACAATCCTTTTCATATTCAGATCCTTATATAGTTGCATTTTGACAATGTAATAATGAGGAGGGGTCTAAAAGAAATGTATTTTCTCTGTGTGTCTGGATGTTGAATATTTGCCACACATGTAACCTGAAAGCTGTTATGAAAGAGATTCACATTTTTGGCTTCTTGAACACATATCATAAATTTGTTTGATATCCTCTGAGACTGCATCTTTTTATAAAGCAATCTAACTGCACACATAAGTACTGAAATATATTTTAGAAGTACTGTATATTCTAGAAATAGGGATAATGGAATCAGATTGAGAGTCTGTAAGTAACTAACATGACATGCTGCTATTCATCCACTAATCATTTTCACAAAGATCTCCAAAAATTAAAATATATATGCTGTATACTTAATTAAGACTTATGTTGCTACCTTAGTCACCATCTTGAACTAATTTGAATCTAGGCTATACGTTTCAGATATGAAATGGGTGACTATATGAATTGTATTAATAATAAATAAATAAATACATACATACATAATAAATAAACAAAACAAACAAAAACAAACAAAAACAAACAAAAACAAACAAACAAACAAAAATGGAATATTTTAAATAATAGCCATATAGCAGATGTTGTGAGTTCTTTATGGATTGGTGTTTTAGTTGTTGTTATCTGTATAATTAAGAGAATTTTGTAATTTTGTGAAGAAATCAATGGTTTCATTTTCCTTAATTAATCAGAACTTGTCTGTGGTCCTTTTTATCATGAACACACAGAAGAATTCCATACTTAATAGTACTAGGATTGCATGGAGAATTGCATAGTCAACAGGAATTCAATATGATTCCACCAGGACTTCATCTGCCCTTTGTCTTCATCTTCTGCTCTGAGACATTTGGCTAAAAATGCAAACTATTATTGGTCCAGCCACCCAAAATTTGTGTGCTTGCTTATGTTTAGCTGGAGCAATCTATGATTTTCATTTCAAAACAAGCTTTAATACCGAACCAGATTTTCAATCTCTCTTTTACTGACACCTACCTGTTGCCATATCCTAGCACCTTTATTCTTTTAATAGTCTGGTTCCTATTCCTGCTCATCTCTGACCTTATATTTCTTAACTCTTGCAGCACATGATGAGTTTGACTACAGCAAGTAATTTTAGGTTAAATATTGGTGGAAATAGCTGTTAAACGTTAGAATGAAAGCAAGGGGGGAAAGCTGTCAAGAGGTGCTATGAAATCCAGATCATGGAGGATATAATTAAGACCATGTTGGACACCATCTACAGGAGATTATTTAGTGATAATGAAGTCTAACTTGTCAAGAGAACAACTAGATGAAAGCTGAAAGCTGCTTTCAGCCCAATGCTTACATGTATGATCTAATTTTTTTTAAAAAAACTCATATTATTCCATCAGTAGAAAAGTGAAGTATTTATAACATTCACTTGCCTTAGGAACCAAAACATTGGCTACTGGATTTCATCTTGCAATAAATGTACATAAAGTTTCTGTTTCTATAGAGCAACAGTGGCAGAACTGAAAAAAACAACTTCTGTTTTATTAAGAAAATGTGTTGCATTCCTTCTTCGAGGTACAAAGTTTATTTATTTAAAACATCCATGTAGTTTACAGTTGTCAAGAGTTTTAACCATATATTCTCTGGACTTTCACAAAGGAGAACATATTAATTCATTTTTATAGTCACAAAATGTTTTGAGGGGCTAACAAATTTTACCCATAGTCTCACCATCTGTCTTTTGTTCTTTTAGTGGACAGTCTAACTAAAACATATATACTTACAAAAACACACTCCACACATACACCTTTGACAAAGTATTTTATCCTTTTATCTAATTTAATTAAAGAGATGAGGAAGGGCATTGTTGAATCTACTTTAGCACATTCCCCATTGTGTGGAAAACAATATATCCATCAAGCTTGTCCTCCAATTGATTATTCTTTTAGGGCCTTATTATTATTATTATTATTTAAATCCAGTGTTTTCTTCTTCTTCTGTTTTGAACACCATTGAAACCTGCAAAATAGCAGGATGGATTTTGTGGTTTTAGTCTTGGTTTGCTACAAGATCAGGCAGACACACTTTTCTGCTGATCCTTTGGATTATGAAAAAGCTTTAGGTCTCCTTGGAGACCACTCGTGTTCACTCCTGCACTTCACCCATCATTACTGGTTCCCAGCTGAGAGTCCTCCTTGAGCCATTTTCTAATCAGCAGGTTCTATCTAAACTTATCTTGTAGCAAATCTCAATTACTGTACTGAATAAGATGAGATAGGGGGAAAGGATCTTGCTGTTTATCACTGATTCACCAGCACTTCTTCCTGATCACACAGGATTTGAAGTTGGGTCCTTTAATTTCTCTGTAGTGGGATAGACACAAATCTAATTCCCCTGCCTGCCAGCAGGACTTGAAAACAAAGGTTCTTCCCATGAAAAATTGCATGTTTTTAGGATCTAATCATAAGCATTTTCAAAATGTACCTAGGCTATATATGTAATGTTTTTACTCTTTTTTCTTATGGTAATATTAATTTCCTAAAAACAGCATGGTCACATTCACTTTCCTCTACCCAATTCACTTTTCTCATATATCTTTGTATAACTAGCAAGACCAACTTGTTCTCTACAGCTATGGTATCAACCAGAGGTGGAATTCTACTGGTTCATACTGGTTCATCCGAACCAGTAGTGGAAATCACAGGTGAATCCGTCCACCTGCCCGGCTATATGGCATCCCATTTAGCCCCCCCCCCCCTTTTAGCAAAAAGCAAGTGCCTGGAGGTGGCACACACACTCACATTTGCAAACCGGTAGGGAAGGTAAGTAAATACCACCCCTGGTATACTTATGTAAGTATGAAAAACTGCATTTATGAAATGAGAATCAAGCAAGTGGTATGCATTAAGTAACAAATATTGTGGGAAAATGTATGGAAAATCATGAGCACAAAAGCTAATTGAATGATTGCAGATGGATATGGCCCTTTACAAAGCTGGTAACAATTCTTAACAATGCACTGAAACCTGTTTATTAATTTCCCCAATGCTTTCTTTTCCTGAATTTTTTTTTTCTCTTTTTCTCTCCTAGGTGCTTTAGAATTTATTCTCAGTTTGAGGATGTTTTTAAGCTCACTTTATTGTTGTGGTACAGGGTGGATAATGCTGTTTTGTTCTATTACAAAGGTCTCCGGGAATCTCTAGCCTATTCAACCATTCACATTTCTTGCTCTGAATAGAGGTTCACAGGAAATTTTATATCATGATGTCTTTCCTTGGAGAGAATACTGGTACAAATGAAAATAAGTAAATCACACAATCAGCCATTTCATAGCTAAGGTTAGTGTCCAAGCAGAGCATTCCTTATTTTTTTAACAATTGCCCTGAGATTTTAAGTTGACAGTAACTTAGTTTTTTTAAAAAAATAATTCCATGATTACTGTTTTAGTAGTGTTTATCAGTGTTGTTTCAAGCACACTAGTTGTAATATTACCATGGTCTGCAGGGATTACTGTTAGGAATGTAGTCTAACAGTTGGGTTAGCAATATCTAAGCCATGATAGTAGTACTGTGTCTTTAAGTACTGCTGTGAATGTGATTGGTTGCTGTTACCTCAAGTGGCCATAAGATGGAGCCAGAATGACTGTTAGCTCTCTGTTTGTTAGACGCTGATCGTTGGATACTGGTTGTAGATGTGTCGTGTATTGCTCAGCATGAATTACTGTGAGTTTTGCTACTGTTAGTGACTTTGTGTGCTGAACTGATTATATGATACTGGACTGTGTTTGATGGATCACCTCTTAACTGAGAACGTTGATGACTGACTGTCTTAACCGTGTATGAATTGGACTCTGCATACCTCTATTTCCACGGAAGTAAAATACTATCTGTTTTTACAATTCAGTGTCTCCATATGCTGGTTTATGCATTCTTACACACCACTCTCACTATGCTTCTCTGCATGCATTCATTCTCCTAACGGGGAGCTTACCTAACAATTACCTCTTTTCCTCTAGCCCAGGAATCTCAAACACAATGTCATTGAGGGATGCATCAGGGTTGTGTTTGACCTTGGTGGGGCAGAGTGGTTGTGGCCAGAATCAATGTCACTCATGTCAGGAGTTCCTGTGGTGGCCCAAGTTCTCTGCCAGAGAAAATTGACTTCCAAGCTCCTTTTTCAGCTGCGACTCTGCAACCCTCTGCCAGCGAAAACGGAGCTCACAACGTCTACCAGCAGCCCTCATGAGCTCCATTTTCACTGGCAGAGACATCTCGGTCCAGTCCTTCGCTGTTTCCAGGGCAGCCCCAGGGGCCAGATCTAAGCACCCCACAGGCCCTGAGCCTTGAGTTTGACACCCTGCTCTAACCACTGCAGCACAATCATTAAAAAATCACTCTTTCTCTGGCTTTGGTGGATAGAGATGTATGTCACTGGCATTATTGGAAGAAATATTGTATGGAAAAGTAGACTCATTCATAAAAGGAGGAATAAATAATGACATCAACAGTGCAAATATTGATATAATCATCACTTTAATCATCTTAATCATCACTTTATTGATTCTCTATGGATATCTTTTCACAAATCACATCCCCATATTTATCACTTTTTAAAAAACACAAATAAGGTAGAAAAACTATTTATCCAAGAAACTACCTCCTCTGAATTCCTTATTGCTTAATTGAGAAAACACCCTTATTTTTCCTTCTAATTTTTCTGGATTCTATTTTGCTGGGTAAAGATAGTGTCTTTTCCTTCCAATTGCTAAGGAAGGCCACATTTTATTACATGCCCTATTTAAGAAAAGTTTGCTGAGCTTTGGTTTGCCTTAAAATCATGAAAGCAAATTTATCCCACCAATATAAGTGATAATAATTGAAATTAATATTTTGTGGGATTATACTACATTCACAAATTCTATCACCAATCTATTTGACTGTACAAGCAACAGAGGTATGAGATATTCTTTCTTCCTCAATGCTATCCCATCTGCGGTAAATTTTTCCTTCCTTTATCTTGCATATAACATATTGGGAAAAACCATTAATGATATTTTGAGGACACATACTTTGTAACCTCATGTGCCCCACATTTTCTTTTGCATGTCTATACCATGATTTTGTATCAGCTACATATTAACTTTTTTTTTTATAGCAATAGCAATAGCAGTAGACTTATATACCGCTTCATAGGCCTTTCAGGCCTCTCTAAGCGGTTTACAGAGAGTCAGCATATTGCCCCCAACAATCTGGGTCCTCATTTTACCCACCTCGGAAGGATGGAAGGCTGAGTCAACCCTGAGCCGGTGAGATTTGAACCGCTGACCTGCTGATCTAGCAGTAGCCTGCAGTGCTGCATTTAACCACTGCGCCACCTTGGCTCCTATTTATCTATTTGTCTACCTACCTCCATGTGGTGTGGTGTTTTGATGAGGCATCCAATAGTTCTTGGTTAAAAAAATCCTTGCTACAACCATTTCCATAGAAATATAATGATAGTTAAATCAGTGCTGCCTTCCAGTATGCCACTGTGCCTCATTGCCATTCAATAAATAGAACAAGATTGAGGAACTGCTTTAATGTCCATACATATCAAGTTTGATTTTGTTCTTTTGTCCAGAGAACATTGGGCTCTAGAACACTGGCTATTTTCCACAAACATACTGGACAGGGCTTATTGATACAAAGTCACATTCCCTTAGCACATTTGCAAAAGCACAGTGAAGCATTCACCCACTTCCTCTTTCGCTCTTGCTTTCTTCCCTTTACAGGAAGCTTGCTTTTTCAAGTCTTCCTCTCCCTTGAAAGATGTAACACAATCTTTAAGATGTAAGAAATAAAAAGAATGGGGAAAGATGGGAAGAGAAGAAGCTTCTTCCAGGAACAATTGGCTCAAGCTCATAAAATTGCACAGCTATATGAAGCAACACATTTTGTTCACCCCAATGTTATTTCTTATTTGCATAATAGCAATATCTCACTGACTGTTTTTTCTGGACAGACAAGGAAAAAAGAATTACAGGGAATGAGATGTGTCATTATAGGGTGAGAAAATTAAAATGAGAAGCACTATGGAAGATACTCTGAGAAAAGGGTAGGAAAATGAAAGCAAAGGTCTTATACTTCAAATGATGTATTAGTGTAAACCCCTCTTGGATGAAGTAAAACATTTGTAAAATATTGTTGTTGCCAAAGAGATGAAAAGTAAGGGCTAGATGAAGAGTAAGGGCTAACTAGAAAGAAGAAATACTGTCACATGGTATCCATTGTCAGCCATAAAGGGGAAACAATTATTTCTTAGTTTAAAAAGCACAATTATCATCCCCAAACAAACACTTGTTAATTACAAAAAATATTGGCTTAATCATAAATACTCCTATATATTGTTAATTCTGCTCACACCCACTTACCCACCCAAAAGACAACTTATTATCAGCCTGAATCTATCCGTTGCAGGATAAAGAGCTTTTCATTGAAAGTTATGGACTGCAATTTATCTACGAGTATTTTTATTATTTCCCAGTCTGGGGCTGGGAAACAGTGGAACACTGAAGGTCACCCATGCCTAAGGAAAGAATGTAACTTGGATTTTCATACTCATATGCCTTGCTGATTCATATTTATCTTTCGGTTGTCCATTAAGTTCTTATAGATTGCTATAATGAACCATAGTATAAACCAGGGGTGTCAAACTGGATTTCTTTGACAGACGGATCCGTATTGTTGTTGTCCTCTGTGGGCTGGGGGGGGGGGAGATGTGACAGACAGCAGATGGGACAGATGATTCCTGCAGCACCCTGCTGGCAAAAATGGGGCATGACCCATTTTCGCTAGCAGAAGCACCACAGGCTGGTCCTTTGCTATTTCCAGCCCTCCAATCCAGATATAAGCACCCCATGGATCGATCCAGTCCAAGGGCCTTGAGTTTGACACCTCTTGTATAAACAGTATGTACCAAAACAGAAAAAAAATACTTTAAGGCAGAGGTGGGATTCAGCCAGTTCTGACCGGTTCAGGTAAACTGGTAGTTCCGGTGAGCATTTGGCCCTGCCCACCCACCCCTGTGCTTTCCTGGTCTATATTTTCCTGTTTTTAACTCATCTGATTTGTGCAACACAGCAGATTGCAGCTTGTCAGCTGTTTTACGTACAGGTGCTGACATACTTCACATGCATGCGAAGCGAACCAGTTGTTAAACCGGCTGCATCCCACCACTGCTTTAAGATACCTGTTCCATTTGTCGTATATATATATATATAAAAAAACTAAAAAGAAACTTGAACTAAACAAGCAAAACAGGGGTTAAGGGGTTAAATTTAGGGTTTAAGGATTAACTGCTAGATTATAGAAAGTGCTATTTGACTGTGATTCAGAGAATTAAAAACTACTTATAGAACAAATACCAATTACTACTATACAGTATGTACTAATTTCCACACAGCATGGTTGTGTGGTTGTATGTGTTTGTCTACACATGTGAACCTGCAGACAAAGACATATTTTGAAAGTTTGTCCCCAAATCAGTTTACCATGATCTTCAGTTTCCATTGACACTTTGAAATTTATTTGACCTGTATTTTTCAAACAGATCAGAACAAGATCAGAAGTATACCCCCCCCCCCAGGGCTAAATGCAGCAAATAGCTAAAAATTGTCTCTTTGGGGCATTTCAAAGGACAGTACCTTCCAGAAATAGATTATATATCAATCACAAAAATATATTCATACAAAATGAAATGATTGCTACGTCGACATTTTTGCACTCATTAAAATGCAGCAAAATGCTGGTTGACTAAGATCCCTTTAGCAGGCTTCTATAGATTCTTTGGAACAAATTTCTGTCTGGTTATCCTCCCACTTCTGACAGATAGGTCTGATGCATCTGAAGAAGTTTAAGAGGCAGTTATAGTGACATAAATTTAATGTGTATGTACATATAAGTCAGGTTTTTTTAATCACATATAGGATTTTGTAACATATTAAATGTTAATCTTATTTATGTGGCCGTTCATCTCACAAAACTTGAATAAATTGTACCCTCATTTCAAAATCAGTTTCTTAAAGATCAACCTAGATATTTCCAAAAATCAACTGACCTTCGTTCTTCAAAATCAATGGTAGCATAGACATAATGAATGGCTATGTTGTTTTTTATTTATTAAATCCGTGGTTAATATTGAAGCAATGATAGCATAGCCATAAAGAACGGCAATGTTGTTTTTTATTTACTAAATCCATGGTTAATATTGTAGCAGCAGTTATTAAACAGAGATATTATACTTAAAGTTGGAAGGAGCATGTGGTTTCAAAAAGGTATTAGGTGAAGGATCTCCTCAAATCTGTTTTGGGAGGCCATATGGATTCTTACTATGTCCACCTTTCTTCACTTTGTTTTAGCTCTTCCTTAAGATCCTTGGCAGTTATAAAGAATCAGAGAATAGAATAGAAACTGTGTGTAGAAGCCTCTTATAGAGTTTGAATATGTTACTATTCCTTTTCTTTTGCAGTGTTTGGAGAAGCGGGAAGATAATTCTGGGTAGGTATAGCCAATGAGCCAAACAGAGGTGGGTTCCTACCAGTTCGCACCTATTCGGTAGAAACGGTTCATCAAATCTACCAAACCTGTTAGAAGAGGTTCCACCAATGGACCCGGAAAGCAGGCCACACCTACAGAAGAGGTTCCCAAAATTTTTGAAACCCACCACTGGAGCCAAAGTATCTGATGGTTTTTACAAATAATGGAGGTAAAAGAAGATAGAAAGACTTCAAAGTCTCATGAAATGCTCTCTTTCTTTGCCAAGACAAACTGAATCACATTTCCCTCCACAGCACACGGCTGTTAAAGATAAATTTAAATGGTCTTGCACAGACCTCGTATTGAATTGTATAAGCCTAGGATCCCTTTACCTAATTAAATATATGGCCCTGACACACATTTTCTAGATTTATACCATAAGATGCCCTACATCTGATATGAATACACAGAAAAATGTACAACGAATTTGCCTATGTGCGTGAATGAACCTGCAGGAATGTTATATTTACTGAACACAATGCTTATCTTATGAAATGGGTATGGGAAAACACAGAAAGGCACCAGAGAACAAGAAAAAACAGTTAAATAATAACAGTCCCAGTTTAACCAATCTGGGCCAGGGAACAAAATGCAGGTCAAAATGAGAAATTTGTTTTTGTAAAAATAAATTAAATGGATCCTGTAATTACAAAGAAAGAAAATGGGCTTTCCTGAAATGAAAGAGCAGGAATCGTGTTGGGGATTTAAATTCAGCAGGAGCCAGTTTCAGGGGAGGTGCTTCTGAACATAAGTGGATTGCTGAAAGAGCACTGTGCAATTAAGGAGCAGAACATCCCATTAAAAAGAATAAAATGCTCATAATACCATTTCTTAGATGCAGAGTCTGGGCTTAGCCAAGCTCTCAATGAAGGCTGACAGTTATTGTACTTGGGGAAAAAAGGAGCTTTATTAAGAAAGATATGAGAATAGAAACTAAACTGCATCTTGAAAAGAGGGGGGAGCATAAGAGAAAGCAGGAGAGGAAGTTCGTTTCTTAAATTCAGAAACTCATTTAATTAACATAAGGCCAGACAAGAAACAGGAACAAGTGAAGAACCCTGTCTCATTATTGCTCACCAATTGCCCTAGTGGTCAAGATTGAGTTATGGGTGAAAAGAGGTGATGCAATCTACAACATAGAGTAGGTTAAAGGGTTTGGTTTCTTAAATGTTCAAATATTACATCATCTTTTTGCTTTACAGTTCTTTCACTGGTATTAAATGCCACAGTAGCATTTGATAGCTACTGTGCATTAGTCATGATTATGGTGGCAATAATTATGGGAGTAATGGGTAACCCTGATTATGTTGGCAATAATTATGGGGGTAATTGGTAACCATGATTATGGTGGCAATAATTATGGGGGTAATTGGTAACCATGATTATGGTGACAATAATTATGGGAGTAATGGGTAACCCTGATTATGGTGAGAATAATTATGGGGGTAATTGGTAACCATGATTATGGTGACAATAATTATGGGGGTAATTGGTAACCATGATTATGGTGGCAATAATTATGGGGGTAATGGGTAATCATGATTATGGTGGTAGTAGGAGGAGTCATGATTATGGTTGCAATGGGAACTGTGGACTCCTAACAGAGGTGGGATTCAAAATAAATTACTATCGGTTCTGTGGGTGTGGCTTTGTGAGCATGGCAAGGGAAGGATACTGCAAACTCCCCATTCCCTCCCCACTCCTGGGGAAAGGTTACTACAAAATCCCCATCCCCGCCCTATCCCACTAGCCTGCTTTCCAGCTCTATTATCCTGTTAAGGGCAACAAAAGAAGATCAGCTGGGCAGCAGGAGCAGGGCCAGCCTATTTGCCAGTTCTCCGAACTACTCAAAATTTCCTCTATTGGTTCTTCAGAATTGGTCAGACCTGACTGGATATCACCTCTGACTCCTAAGGATGAAGTCACTGTGCTATCTATCATGGCATTATGGAAGTGGGAAACTGGAACCATTTATTTAAAAATAGGGGGGGGGAGTTTGTTGTGTCCTGTCCAGATTTCATGTGGAATGAAGGATTTCCCCATGAAAGAGCAAATGATGTCTGTGTAAATATTTTACCTGGTCAAATAACCACAATTGGATGCCCTGGAACTTAGATAGATGGGCAGGTGAGGGTAAAGATTTGACAGGGTGGTTGGTGGTTGCATCACACAAATTGTAGAATAAAGCAATTTCTATTACTTTACTTAATTCATAGAAAGTGATTTCTGTACATGCCGAGAAGCTATCCCTCTGAGATAAGGTCAAAGCCAGATTGTGTTTGATCAAGGCAGATTGGTTTCACAGCAATGTTATTCAAGACAGAAAACGCTCCTTCTGAATCTCTGGTAGCTCTTCCCTAAATACTTCAATGAAATAATCTTCTTGAGTCATGCAGACTTCTTTAATGACCTTGATTGAATTTGCACCCCAGGTAATTCTGTACACGGGGGCAAAACTGGCTATACATTCCACAGTGCGCTTGAAAGCAAAGCAATGATTCTAGAGTCACCTTACCTATATAGTTTTAATTTTTTGAAGTTACTCTGAATTGTTACTTTGATGGGTTTTTAAAAAGGGGGGGGCACCTTGGATCAAATTGTGCCTTGCTGCGGATAAATATAAAATCATCACATAAAAGCAAACATGTTGTTATATGAAATAGAGAGCAGCAGAAGTTTTGAGAAAATGAAAAGAATGAAGAAGGGTCCATGGTAGTAATAGCGTCTAATCTAACCTAGGTTGCAAGATATGTTTTACATCACCAGAAATCTCATCATCAGCTACAGGAAATGAAGCCAGTGGTTACATTCCAAGAAACTCACCGACTGATCCATTCCACAAAATTCAAGAATAGTCATAGGTG